>NW_017200350.1:0-7028 GCF_001704415.2 Capra hircus
AAGCCGGGAATTCTTTCGCCAACCACACAGGGAAGGATCCCTCCTCTCGAGCTAGGAGGCGAAAAAGTGGCTCCTCTGGAATGTGGTGGGACTCTCGTGCTTCCTCTGGAGTGGAGACGGTATGTTGGGGGAACTTCTTGAGTTGCAGCAAGGGTGTGAAGACCCTTTGGAAGTTCCAGAGGTTAGGTGTGATTAGACACGAGACGCCTCAGCGGAAATGGGCCTCATCTCGCCTGGAGGGGAGAACCTCCTGAAATTTCCTCGAGTTGCGCAGGTGCTCTCGCCTTATGATGGGGACGTCCGGGACCGCTCTGGTGGCTCAGGAAAGGCAGTCCCATGCGAGTTGTTCGGGGGCCTCTCGGATTCCTCTCCTTTCGATGCGGGGCCTAAGACCTTGTGTGGAGACGGTGCCGGAACCTGAGGATTAATCTCCAGTGCCGACATGGATCTTGGGGTATTTCTGGAGTCTCCCAGGGGAGTCAGTCCTCGTCTCCAGTGGGGGCATGCACGTGCGCTTTCCTCCCGAGGTGTAGCAGCAGTGTCACGCTTCCATAGGCGTGGATCAAGGGATCTGTGACTTTCGCTTGAGGCTTTCCCACGAGCATTTCCCACGAGGCTGTCACACAGGGCTGTCCCACGTGCCAACGTGGTGTGAGTCGATCCTCGGCTTGAAAGTCAAGGCAGTGCAGGGAAAACAGGTTTCCCTGGAATGGACTAAGACATCTGGGGGACTCTGGAATGGTGGCACGACCCTGGAGTTCCTCTCGCCTTTCCTATGGAGAGCGCCTCCTCTTGAGATGCGACGGGAACGCCGGGAATTCTTTCCCAACCACACAGGGAAAGGATCCTCCTCTCGAGCTAGGAGGCGGAAAAGTGGCTCCTCTAGATGTGGGTGGGACTCTCCTGCTTCCTCTCGAGTGGAGACGGATATGTCGGGAATTTCTTGAGTTGAAGCAAGGGTGTGAAGGACCCTTTGGAAGTTCAGAGGTTAGGTGTGATTAGACTCGAGACGCATCAGGGGAAAAGGGCCTCTCTCGCCTGGAGGGGAGAACTCCTGGAGTTTCTCGAGTTGCGGCAGGTGCTCTCGACTTACGACGGGACCTCAAGGACCCGCTCTGGTGACTCAGGAAAGGCCAGTCCCCATGCGAATTGCTCGTAGGCCTCTCGGATTCCTCCATCAATGCCGGGGCCTAAGATCTTGTGTGGAGTCGTGTCGGAACCTGAGGATTCCTCTCAATTGCTGCATGGATCTTGGGGTACTTCTGGAGTCTCCCCAGGGGAGTCAGTCCTCGTCTCGATTCGGGGCATGCACGTGCGCTTTCCTCCGGAGCTGTAGCAGCAGTGTCGTGCTTCCCTTCGCGTGGATCAAGGGATCTGTGGCTTTCCCTCGAGGCTTTCCCACGAGGCTTTCCGACAGGGCTGTCCCACGAGCCACCGTGGTGTGAGTCGATCCTCGGCTTGCAAGTCGAGGCAGTGCAGGGAAAGCAGGTTTCCCTGGAATGGACTGAGATATCTGGGGACTCAGGGAATGGTGGCACGACTCTGGAATTCCTCGCCTTTCCTGTGGAGAGCGCCTCCTCTTGAGATGAGACGGAAACGCCGGGAATTCTTTCCCGATCATGCAGGGAAAGGATCCCTCCTCTCGAGCTAGGAGGCGGAAACGGGGCTCCTCTGGATGTGGGGGGACTCTCGTGCTTCCTCTCGAGTGGAGACGGTTATGTCGGGGAACTTCTTGAGTTGCAGCATGGTTGTGAAGGACCCTTTGGAAGTTCCAGAGGTTAGGTGTGATTGGCCTCGAGACGCCTCAGCGGAAATGGGCCTCATCTCGCCTGGAGGGGAGAATCCTGGATTTTCTCGAGTTGCAGCAGGTGCTCTTGACTTTCGACGGGGACCTCAGGGACACGCTCTGGTGGCCTCAGGAAAGGCCAGTCCCCAAGCGATTTCCTCAGGGACCTCTCTGGATTCCTCTCCCGTCGATGCCAGGGCCTAAGATCTTGTGTGCAGTCGGTGTGGGTGAGGACGTCTCAGTGCTGACATGGATCTTGGGGTACCTCTGGAGTCTCCCCAGGGGAGTCAGTCCTCGTCTCGATGGGGGGATGCACGTGCGCTTTCCTCCCGAGCTGTAGCAGCAGAGTCGCGCTTGCCTTCCCGTGGATCAAGGGATCTGTGGCTTTCCCCGAGGCTTTCCCACAGGGCTGTCCACGTGTCACCGTGGTGTGAGTCGATCCTCGGCTTGAAAGTAGAGGCAGTGGGAAAAAAGGTTTCCCTGGAATGGACTGAGACATCTGGGGGACTCTGGGAATGGTGGCACGACCTGGAGTTCCTCTCGCCTTTCCTGTGGAGAGCGCCTCCTCTTGAGATGCGACGGGAACGCCGGGAATTCTTTCCCACCACGCAGGGAAAGGATCCCTCCTCTCGAGCTAGGAGTCGGAAACGGGGCTCCTCTGGATGTGGGCGGGACTCTCGTGCTTCCTCTCGAGTGGAGACGGGTATGTCGGGGAACTTCATGAGTTGCAGCAAGGGTGTGAAGGACCCTTTGGAAGTTCCAGATTTTAGGTGTGATTAGCCTAGAGACGCCTGAGCGGAAATGGGCCTCATCTCGCCTAGAGGGGAGAACCTCCTGTATTTTCTCGAGTTGCGGCAGGTGCTCTCGACTTACGACGGGGACATCCGGGACCCGCTCTGGTGGCCTCAGGAAAGGCCAGTCCCCATGCGAGTTGCTCGGGGGCCTCCGGGATTCCGCACCGTCGATGCCGGGGCATAAGACTTGTGCGGAGTCGGTGCTGGAACCTGAGGATTCCTCTCCCGTGCCGACATGGATCCTGGGGTACTTCTGGAGTCTCCCCAGGGGAGTCAGTCCTCGTCGCGAGTGGGGGCATGCACGTGCGCTTTCCTCCCGAGCTATAGCAGAAGTGTCACGCTTCCCTTCGCATGGAACAAGTTATCTGTGGCTTGAGGGTTTTTCCACGAGGCTTTCCCACGAGGCTTTCCCACGAGGCTTTCCACGAGCGTTTCCCACAGGGCTGTCCCACGTGCCACAGTGGTGTAAGTCGATCCTCGGCTTGAAAGTCGAGGCAGTGCAGGGAAAACAGGTTTCCCTGGAATGGACTGAGACATCTGGGGGACTCTGGGAATGGTGGCACGATCCTGGAGTTCCTCTCGCCTTTCCTGTGGAGAGCGCCTTCTCTTGAGATGCGACGGGAACGCGGGAAATTCTTTCCCCACCACGCAGGGAAAGGATCCCTCCTCTCGAGCTAGGAGGCGGAAACGGGTCTCCTCTGGATATTGGCGGAACTCTCGTGCTTCCTCTCGAGTGGAGACGGGTATGTCGGGGAACTTCTTGAGTTGCAGCAAGGGTGTGAAGGACCCTTTGGAAGTTCCAGAGGTTAGGTGTGATTAGCCACGAGACGCCTCAGCACAAATGGGCCCAATCTCGCCTGGAGGGGAGAACCTCCTCGATTTTCTCGAGTTGCGGAGGGGTTCTCGACTTTCGACGGGACCTCAGGGACCCGCTCTGATGGCCTCAGGAAAGGCCAGTCCCCATGCAAGTTGCTCGGGGGCCTCTCGGGATTCCTCTCCCGTCGATGCGGGGCCTAAGATCTTGTGTGGAGTCGGTGCCGGAACCTGAGCATTCCTCTCCAGTGCTGAGATGGATCTTGGGGGTAGTTCTGGAGTCACCCAGGGGAGTCAGTCCTCGTCTCGAGTGGGGGCATGCACGTGCGCTTTCTTCCGAGCTGTAGCAACAGTGTCGCGCTTCCTTCGCGTGGATCAAGGGATCTGTGGCGTTCCCTCGAGGCTTACCCTAGAGGCTTTCCACAAGGCTTTCCACAGGGCTGTCCCACGTGCCACCGTTGTGTGAGTTGATCCTCGGCTTGAAAGTCAGGGCAGTGCAGGGAAAACAGGTTTCCCTGGAATGGACTGAGACATCTGGGGACTCTTGGGAATGGTGGCAGGACCCTGGAGTTCTTCTTGCCTTTCCTGTGGGAGATCGCCTCCTCTTGAGATGCGACGGGAACGCCGGGAATTCTTTCCAAACCACGCAGGGAAAGGATCCCTCCTCTCGAGCTAGGAGGCGGAATCGGGGCTCCTCTGGATATGGGCGGGACTCTCGTGCTTCCTCTCGAGCGGAGACGGGTATATCGGGGGAACTTCTTGAGTTGCAGCAAGGGTGTGAAGGACCCTTTGGAAGTTCCACAGGTTAGTTGTGATTAGCCTCGGACGCCTCAGTGGAAATGGGCCTCATCTCGCATGGACGGCAGATCTCCTGGATTTTCTCGAGTTTTGGAAGTGCTCTCGACTTACGATGGGGGGACCCGCTCTGGTGGCCTCCAGGAAAGGTCAGTCCCCATGCGAGTTGCTCGGGGCCTCTCGGGATTCCTCTCCCTTCGATGACGGGGACTAACACCTTGTGTGGAGTCAGTACCGGAACCTGAGGATTCCTCTCCAGTGCTGTCATGGATCTTGGGGTACTTCTGGAGTCTCCCCAGGTGAGTCAGTCCACGTCTCGAGTGGGGCATACAGGTGCGCTTTCCTCCTGAGCTGTAGCAGCAGTGTCACTCTTCCTTTCGCGGTGGATCAAATGATCTGTGGCTTTCCCTCGAGGCTTTCCCACAGGGCTGTCCGACGTGCCACCGTGTTGTGAGTCGATCCTCGGCTTGAAATTCGAGGCAGTGCAGGAAAACAGGTTCCCTGGAATGGACTGAGTCATCTGGGGGACTCTGGGAATGGTGGCACGACCCTGGAGTTCCTCTCGCCTTTCCTGTGGAGAGCGCATCCTCTTGAGATGCGACCGGGAATGCCGGGAATTCTTTCCCGACCACGCAGGGAAAGGATCCCTCCTATCGAGGTATGAGGCGGAAACGGGGTTCCTCTGGATGTGGGCGGGACTCTCGTGCTTCCTTTCCAGTGGAGACGGGTATGTCGGGAAACTTCTTGAGTTGCAGCAAGGGTGTGAAGGACCCTTTGGAAGTTCTAGAGGCTCGGTGTTATTAGCCTCGAGACGCCTCAACAGAAATGGGCCTCATCTCGCCTGGAGGGGGAACCTCCTGGATTTTCTCGAGATGCGGCAGGTGCTCTCGACTTAAGACGGGGACCTCAGGGACGCATTCTGGTGGCCTCAGGAAAGGCCATTCCCCATGCGAGTTTCTCCGGGGCATCACGGGATTCCTGTCCAGTCGATGCCGGGGCCTAGGACCTTGTGTAGTCGGTGCCTGCTCCTGAGGCTTCCTCTCCAGTACTGACATGAACCTTGGGATACTTCTGGAGTCTCCCCAGGGGAGTCGGTCCTTGTCTCGAGTGGGGCTTGCACGTGCGCTTTCCTCCGAGCTGCAGCATCAGTGTCACGCTTCCATTCGCGTGGATCAAGAGATCAGTGGCTTTCCTTCAAGGCTTTCCCACGAGGCTTTCCCATGAGGCTTTCCCACATGGCTGTCCCACGTGCCACCGTGGTGTGAGTCGATCCTCGGCTTGAAAGTCGAGGCAGTGCAGGGAAAAGGTTTCCCTGGAATGGACTGAGACATCTGGGGGACTAGGGAATGGTGGCACGACCCTGGAGTTCCTCTCGCCTTTCCTGTGGAGAGCGCCTGCTCATGAGTTGCGACGGGAACGCCGGGAATTCTTTCCCGAACACGCAGTTAAAGGATCCCTTCTCTCGAGCTAGGAGGCGGAAACGGGCTCCTCTGGATGAGGGCGGGTCTCTCGTGCTTCTGTCGAGTGGAGACGGGTATGTCGGGGAACTTCTTGAGTTGCAGCAAGGGTGTGAAGGACCCTTTGGAAGTTCCAGAGGTTAGGTGTGATTAGCCTCGAGACGCCTCAGCGGTAATGGGCCTCATCTCGTCTGGAGGGGAGAACCTCCTGGATTTTCTCGAGTTGCAGCAGGTGCTCTCGACTTACGACGGGGACCTCAGGGACCCGCTGTGCTGGCCTCAGGGAAGGCCAGGGCCCATGCGAGTAGCTCGGGGGCCTCTCAGGATTCCTCTCCCGTCGATGCCGGGCCTAAGACCTTGTGTGGAGTCGGTGCCGGAACCTGAGGATTCCTCTCCAGTGCTGACATGGATCTTGAGGTACTTCTGGAGTCTTCCCAGGGGAGTCAGTCCTCGTCTCGAGTGGGGGCATGCACGGGCGCTTTCCTCTCCAACTGTAGCAGCAGTGTCACACTTCCCTTCGCGTGGATCAAGGATCTGTGGCTTCCCTCGAGGCTTTCCACGAGGCTTTTCACGAGGCTTTCCCACAGGGTTGTCCCACGTGACACCGTGGTGTGAGTCGATCCTCATCTGAAGGTCGAGGCAGTGCAGGAGAAACAGGTTGCCCAGGAATGGACTGAGACATCTGGGGGACTCTGGGAATGGTGGCACGACCCTGGAGTTCCTCTCGCCTTTCTTGTGGAGAGCGCCTCCTTTGAGATGCGACGGTAACGCCGGAATTCTTTCCAGACCACGCAGTGAAAGGATCCCACCTCTCGAGCTAGGAGGCGGAAACGGGGCTCCTCTGGATGTGGGCGGGACTCGCGTGCTTCTCTCCGAGTGGAGACGGGTATGCAGGGGAACTTCTTGGGTTGCAGCAAGGGTGTGAACGACCCTTTGGATGTTCCAGAGGTTAGCTCTGATTAGCCTCGAGACGCCTCAGCACGAATGGGCCTCATCTCCCCTGCAGGGGACAAACCTGCCTGGATTTTCTCGCGTTGCGGCATGTGCTCTTGACTTACGACGTGGACCTCATGGACTCGCTCTGGTGGCCTCAGGAAAGGCCAGTCCCCATGCGAGTTGCTCGGGGCATCTCGGGATTCCTCTCCTGTAGATGCCTGTGGATTAAGAGCTTGTGTGGATTCGTGCCGGAACCTGAGGATTACTCTCCAGTGCTGACATGGAACTTGGGGTACTTCTGGAGTCTCCCCAGGGGAGTCAGTCCTCGTCTCGAGTGGGGGCATGCACGTGCTCTTTCCTCGCGAGCTGTAACAGCAGTGTCACGCTTTTCCTTGGCGTGGATCAAGGGATCTGTGGCTTTCCCACGAGGTTTTCCCACAAGGCTTT
>NW_017200351.1:0-7028 GCF_001704415.2 Capra hircus
TCAAGAAGTTCCCGACTTACCCGTCTCCATTCGAGAGGAAGCACGAGAGTCCCGCCCACATTCAGAGGAGAACCGTTACTGCCTCCTAGCTCAAGAGGAGGGATCCTTTCCTGCGAGGTCGGGAAAGAATTCCCCGTTTCCGTCGCATCTCAAGAGGAGGCTCTCTCCAAAGGAAAGGCGAGAGGAACTCCAGGGTCGTGCCACATTCCCAGAGTCCCCCAGATGTCTCAGTCCATTCCAGGGAAACCTGTTTTCCCTGCAGTGCCTCGACTTTCAAGCCGAGGATCGACTCACACCGGTGGCACGTGGGACAGCCCTGTGGGAAAGCCTCGTGGGAAAGCCACAGATCCCTTGATCCATGCGAAGGGAAGCGTGACACTGCTGCTACAGCTCGGGAGGAAATCGAACGTGCATGCCCCACTCGAGACGAGGACTGACTCCTCTGGGGAGACTCCAGAAGTACCCGAAGATCCATGTCAGCACTAGAGAGGAATCCTCAGGTTCCGGCACCGACTCCACACAATGTCTTAGGCCCCGGTATCGACGGAAGGGAATCCCGAGGCCCCCCGAGCAACTCACATGGGGACTGGCCTTTCCTGAGGCCACCAGAGCGGGTCCCTGAGGTCCCGTCGTAAGTCGAGATCACCTGCCGCAAGTCAGAAAATCCAGGAGGTTCCACCTCCCCAGGCGAGATGAGGCCCATTTCTGCTGAGGCGTCTCGAGGCTAATCACATCTACCCTCTGGAACTTCCAAAGTGTCATTCACACCCTTGCTGCAACTCAAGAAGTTCCCCGACATACCCGTCTCCACTCGAGAGGAAACACCAGAGTCCCGCCCACATCCAGAGGAGCCCCGTTTCCGCCTCATAGCTTGAGAGAGGGATCCTTTCCCTGCCTGGTCGGGAAAGAATTCCGGCGTTCCCGTCGCATCTCAAGAGGAGGCGCTCTCCACAGGAAAGGCGAGAGGAACTCCAGGGTCGTGCCACCATTCCCAGAGTCCCCCAGATGTCTCAGTCCATTCCAGGGAAACCTGTTTTCCCTTCACTGCCTCGACTTTCAAGCCGAGAATCACTCACACTACGGTGGCACGTGGGACAGCCCTGTGGGAAAGCCTCGTGGGAAAGCCTGGTGGGATAGCCTCGAGGGAAAGCCACAGATCCCTTGATACGCGAAGGGAAGCGTGAGACTGCTGCTACAGCTCGGGGGAAAGCGCACGTGCATGCCCCACTCGAGAGGAGGACTGACTCCCCTGGGGAGACTCCAGAAGTACCCCAAGATCCATGTCAGCACTGGAGAGGAATCCTCAGGTTCCGGCACCGACTCCACACAAGATCTTAGGCCCCGGCATCGAGGGAGAGGAATCCCGAGAGGCCCCCCGAGCAACTTGCATGGGGACTGGCCTTTCCTGAGGCCACCAGAGCGGGTCCCTGAGGTCCCCGTCGTAAGTCGAAAGCACCTGCCGCAACTCGAGAAAATCCAGGAGGTTCTCCCCTCCAGGCGAGATGAGGCCCATTTCCGCTGAGGCGTCTCGAGGCTAATCACACCTAACCTCTGGAACTTCCAAAGGGTCCTTCACACCCTTGCTGCAACTCAAGAAGTTCCCCGACATACCCGTCTCCTCGAGAGGAAGCACGAGAGTCCCGCCCACATCCAGAGGAGCCCCGTTTCCGCCTCCTAGCTCGAGAGGAGGGATCCTTTCCCTGCGTGGTCGGGAAAGAATTCCGGCGTTCCCGCGCGCATCTCAAGAGGAGGCGCTCTCCACAGGAAAGGCAAGAGGAACTCGAGGGTCGTGCCACCATTCCCAGAGTCCGCCAGAAAATTCCTTGTCGGGAATTTTATTGGCCTTCCGCGTAAACCTAGCTATTCAGCCTTTTTCCTCCAGTTAATCTTCTTACTACCCTATAATTTCTTAATCTCATCTTACATTAATAAATACACAAGACTTTCCACGTCAACGCCGTCCATCCATCGAATTCCCTGGATCCAGCGGGGCTGGACCCCGGCACACTGAGATATCTGGGGACTCTTGGAAAGATGGCACGACACTGGAGTTTCTCTCGCCTTTCCTGTGGAGAGCGCCTCCTCTTGAGATGCGACGGGAACACCGGGAATTCTTTCCGGAACATACAGGGAAAGGATACCTGAAGTACGAGGCGGAAACGGGGCTCCTCTGGATGTGGGCGGGACTCTCGTGCTTCCTCTCGAGTGGAGTCAGGTATGTTGGGGAACTTCTTGAGTTGTAGCAAGGGTGTGAAGGACCCTTTGGAAGTTCCAGGGGTTAGGTGTGATTAGCCTCGAGACGCCTGAGCGGAAATGGGCCTCATCTCGCCTGGAGGGGAGAACCTCCTGGATTTTCTCGAGTTTCGGCAGGTGCTCTTGACTTACGACGGGGACCTCAGGGACCCGCTCTGGTGGCCTCAGGAAAGGCCAGTCCCCATGCGAGTTGCTCGGGGGCCTCTCGGATTCCTCTCCCTTCGACGCCGGGGCCTAAGACCTTGTGTGGAGTCGGTGCCGGAACCTGAGGATTCCTCTCCAGTGCTGACATGCATCTTACGGTACTTCTGGAGTCTCCCCAGGGGAGTCAGTCTCGTCTCGAGTGGGGGCATGCACGTTCGCTTTCCTCCGAGCTGTAGCAGAACTGTCACGCTTCCCTTCCCTTGGATCAAGGGATCTGTGGCTTTCCTCGAGGCTTTCCCAGGAGGCTTTCCCACGAGGCTTTCCCACAGGGCTGTCCACGTGCCACCGTGGTGTGAGTCGATCCTCGGCTTGAAAGTCGAGGCAGTGCAGGGAAAACAGGTTTCCCTGGAATGGACTGAGACATCTGGGGGACTCTGGGAATGGTGGCACGACCCTGGAGTTCCTCTCGCCTTTCCTGTGGAGAGCGCCTCCTCTTGAGATGAGACAGGAACGCCGGGAGTTCTTTCCTGACCATGCAGGGAAAGGATCCCTCCTCTCGAGCTAGGAGGCGGAAACGGGGCTCCTCTGTATGTGGGCGGGACTCTCGTTCTTCCTCTCGAGTGGAGAGAGGTATGTAGGGGATCTTCTTGAGTTGCAGCAAGGGTGTGAAGGACCCTTTGGAAGTTCCAGAGGTTAGGTGTGATTAGACTCGAGACGTCTCAGCGGAAATGGGCCTCATCTCGACTGCAGGGGAGAACCTCCTGGGTTTTTCTCGAGTTTCAGCAGGTGCTCTCCAGTTACGACCGGGACTTATGTAACCCGCTCTGGTCCACTCAGGTAATGCCAGTCGACTTGCGAGTTGCTAAGGGGCCTCTCGGGATTCCTCTCCGGTCGATGACGGGGCCTAAGACCTTTTTGGAATCGGTGCCGAACCTGAGGTTTCCTCTCCAGTGCTGAAATGGATCTTGGGGTACTACTGGAGTCTCCACAGGGGAGTCATCTTCGTCTCCAATGGGGGCATGCACGTGCGCTTTTCTCCCGAGCATTAGGAGCAGAGTCAATTTTCCCGTTGGGTTGATCAAGGGTTTCTTGTTTTCCCTCGAGGCTTTCCCACGCTTTCCCACGAGGCTTTCCCACAGGGCTGTCCCACGTGCCACCATCGTGTGAGTCGGTCCTCCGCGTGAACGTCGAGGCAGTGCAGGGTAAACAAGTTCCTCTGGAAAGGACTGAGACATCTGGGGGACTCTTGGAATGGTGGAACGACCCTGGAGTTCCTCTCGCCTTTCTTGTGGCAGAGCACTTCCTCTTGAGATGCGACACGGGAACGACCGGGAATTCTTGACCCGACCAAGCAGGGAAAGGATTCCTCCATCTGGAGCTATGGAGGCTGAAATGGGGCTCCTCTGGATGTGGGCGGGACCTCTCGAGCTGATTCCTCTGTCAAATGGAGATGGGTGCTGTCGGGGAACTTCTTGAGTTGCAGCAAGGGTGTGAAGGACCCTTTGGAAGTTCCAGAAGTTAGGTGTGATTAGCCTCGAGACGCCTGCATCGGAAATGGGCCTCATCTCGCCTGGAGGGGAGAATCCTACTGGATTTTCTCGAGTTGCGGCAGGTGCTCTCGACTTACGACGGGGACCTCAGGGACCCGTTCTGTTGGCCTTAGGAAGACCAGTCCCCATGCGAGTTGCTAGAGGGCCTCTCGGGATTCCTCACCGGTAGATGCCGGGGCCCAAGACCTTCGGTGGAGTGGGGGCCAGAACCTGAGTATTCCTCTCCAGTGCTGACATGTTTTTGGGATACTTCTGAAGTCTCCCAAGGGGAATCAGTCCTCGTCTCGAGTGGGGGCATGCGCATGCTCTTTCCTCCCGAGCTGTAGCAGCAGTGTCATGCTTCCCGTCGCGTGGATCAATGGATCTGTGGCTTTTCCTCTAGGCTTTTCCTAGAGGATTTCCCACGAGGCTTTCCCACAGGGCTTTCCCCCGTGCCACCGTGGTGTGAGGCGATCCTCGGCATGAAAGTTTAAGCACTCTGTAAAAACAAGATCCTCTGGAATGGACTGAGACATCTGGGGACACTTGGAATGGTGGCACGACCATGGAGTTCCTCTCTCCCTTCCTGTGGAGAGCGCCTCCACCTGAGATGCGACGGGAATGCCGGAAGTTCTTTCCCGACCAAGCAGGGAAAGGATCCCTCATCTCTAGCTAGGAGGATGAAACGGGGCTACTCTGGATGTGGGCAGGACCCTCGTGTTTCCTCTCGAGTGGAGATGGGAATTTCGGGGAACTTCTTGAGTTGCAGCAAGGGTGTGAAGGACCCTTTTGAAGTTCCAGAGATTAGATGTAATTAGCCTCGAGACACCTCATTGGAAATGGGCCTCATCTCGCCTGGAGGGGAGAACCTCCTGGATTTTCTCGAGTTGCGGCAGGTGCTCCCGACTTACGACGGGGACCTCAGGGACCCGCTCTGGTGGCTTCATCAAAGTCCAGTCCCCATGCCAGATGCTGGGGGGCTTCTCTTGATAACTCTCCTGTTGATGCCCGGGCCGAACAACTTGTGTGGATTCGGGGCCGGAACCTGAGGTTTCCTCAGCAGTGCTGACATGGATATTGGGGTTCTTCTGGAGTCTCACCTGGAGAGTCAATCCTCCTCTCAAGTGAGGGCACGCACGTGTGCTTTCCTCCCGAGCTGTAGCAGCAGGGTCACGCTTCCCGTCGTGTGGATCAAGGATCTGTGGCTTTCCCTGGAGGCTTTCCACGAGGCTCACAAGTGTGCGATTGCCTCGTGGCAAAGCCTCGGTGAGCACAGATCCTGATCCACACGACGGGAAGCGTGACCCTGCTGCTACAGCTCGGGAGGAAAGCACACGTGCGTGCCCTCACTTGAGAGGAGGATTGACTCTCCAGGTGAGACTCCAGAAGAACCCCAATATCCATGTCAGCACTGCTGAGGAAACCTCAGGTTCCGGCCCCGAATCCACACAAGTTGTTCGGCCCGGGCATCAACAGGAGAGTTATCAAGAGAAGCCCCCAGCATCTGGCATGGGGACTGGACTTTGATGAAGCCACCAGAGCGGGTCCCTGAGGTCCCCGTCGTAAGTCGGGAGCACCTGCCGCAACTCGAGAAAATCCAGGAGGTTCTCCCCTCCAGGCGAGATGAGGCCCATTTCCAATGAGGTGTCTCGAGGCTAATTACATCTAATCTCTGGAACTTCAAAAGGGTCCTTCACACCCTTGCTGCAACTCAAGAAGTTCCCCGAAATTCCCATCTCCACTCGAGAGGAAACACGAGGGTCCTGCCACATCCAGAGTAGCCCCGTTTCATCCTCCTAGCTAGAGATGAGGGATCCTTTCCCTGCTTGGTCGGGAAAGAACTTCCGGCATTCCCGTCGCATCTCAGGTGGAGGCGCTCTCCACAGGAAGGGAGAGAGGAACTCCATGGTCGTGCCACCATTCCAAGTGTCCCCAGATGTCTCAGTCCATTCCAGAGGATCTTGTTTTTACAGAGTGCTTAAACTTTCATGCCGAGGATCGCCTCACACCACGGTGGCACGGGGGAAAGCCCTGTGGGAAAGCCTCGTGGGAAATCCTCTAGGAAAAGCCTAGAGGAAAAGCCACAGATCCATTGATCCACGCGACGGGAAGCATGACACTGCTGCTACAGCTCGGGAGGAAAGAGCATGCGCATGCCCCCACTCGAGACGAGGACTGATTCCCCTTGGGAGACTTCAGAAGTATCCCAAAAACATGTCAGCACTGGAGAGGAATACTCAGGTTCTGGCCCCCACTCCACCGAAGGTCTTGGGCCCCGGCATCTACCGGTGAGGAATCCCGAGAGGCCCTCTAGCAACTCGCATGGGGACTGGTCTTCCTAAGGCCAACAGAACGGGTCCCTGAGGTCCCCGTCGTAAGTCGAGAGCACCTGCCGCAACTCGAGAAAATCCAGTAGGTTCTCCCCTCCAGGCGAGATGAGGCCCATTTCCGATCAGGCGTCTCGAGGCTAATCACACCTAACTTCTGGAACTTCCAAAGGGTCCTTCACACCCTTGCTGCAACTCAAGAAGTTCCCCGACACACCCATCTCCATTTGAGAGGAAGCTCGAGAGTCCCGCCCACATCCAGAGGAGCCCCATTTCAGCCTCATAGCTCCAGAGGAGGAATGCCTTTCCCTGCCTGGTCGGTCAAGAATTCCCGGCGTTCCCGTTGCATCTCAAGAGAGGCACGCTCCACAAGAAAGGTGAGAGGAACTCCAGGGTCGTTCCACCATTCCAAGAGTCCCCCAGATGTCTCAGTCCTTTCCAGAGGAACTTGTTTACCCTGCACTGCCTCGACGTTCACGGAGGACCGACTCACACGATGGTGGCACGTGGGACAGCCCTGTGGGAAAGCCTCGTGGGAAAGTGGGAAAGCCTCGAGGGAAAACAAGAAACCCTTTGATCAACCCAACGGGAAAATTGACTCTGCTCCTAATGCTCGGGAGAAAAGCGCACGTGCATGCCCCCATTGGAGACGAAGATGACTCCCCTGTGGAGACTCCAGTAGTACCCCAAGATCCATGTTAGCACTGGAGAGGAAACCTCAGGTTCGGGCACCGACTCCAAACAAGGTCTTAGGCCCCGTCATCGACCGGAGAGG
>NW_017200352.1:0-7028 GCF_001704415.2 Capra hircus
GAACGGGCTCCTCTGGATGTGGGCGGGTCTCTCGTGCTTCCTCTCGGGTGGAGACTGGTATGTCGGGGATCTTTCTTGAGTTGCAGCAAGGGTGTGAAGGACCCTCTGGAAGTTCCAGAGGTTAGGTGTGATTAGCCTCGAGACACCTCAGCGGAAATGGGCCTCATCTCGCCTGGTGGGTAGAACCTCCTGGATTTTCTCGAGTTGCGGCAGGTGCTCTCGACTTACGACGGGGACCTCAGGGACCCGCTCTGGTGGCCTCAGGAAATCCAGTCCCCATGCGAGTTGCTAGGGGGCCTCTCGGGATTCCTCTCCTGTCGATGCCGATGCCTAAGACATTGTGTGGAGTCGGTGCCGGAACCTGAGGATTCCTCTCCAGTGCTGACATGGATCTTGGGGTATTTCTGGAGTCTCCTCAGGGGAGTCAGTCCTTGTCTCGAGTGGGGCATGCACGTGCGCTTTCCTCCCGAGCTGTAGCAGCAGTGTCACGCTTCCCTTCCCGTGTATCCTAGGATCAGTGGCTTTCCCTCGAGGCTTTCCACGAGGCTTTCCCACGTCGCTTTCCCACAGTGATGTCCCATGTGCCACCGTCGTGTCAGTCGATCCTCGGCCTGAAAGTTGATGCAATGCCGGGAAAACAGGCTTCCGTGCTATGGACTGAGACATCTGGGGTATCTGGGAATGGTGGCACGACTCTTGAGTCCCTCTCGCCTTTCAGGTGGAGAGAGCCTCCTCTTGAGATGCAACCGGGAACGCCGGAATTCTTTCCCGAGCCTGCGGGGGAAAGGATCCCACCTCTCGAGCTAGGAGGCTAGTAACGGGGCTCCTCTGGATGTGGCGGGACGCTCGTGCTTCCTCTCGAGTGGAGACGGGTATATCCGGGAACTTGTTGAGTTGCCAGCAAGGGTGTGAAGGACCCTTTGAAAGTTCCAGAGGGTAGGTGTGATTAGCATCAAGACGCATCAGCAGAAAGTAGCCTCACCTCGCCTGGAGGGGAGAACCTCCTAGATTTTCTCGAGTTGCTGCAGGTGCTCTCGACATACGACGGGTATCTCAGGGACCCGCTCTGGTGGCCTCAGGAAAGTCCAGTCCATATGCGCGTTGCTCGGGGGCCTCTCGGGATGCCTCTCCATCGATGCCGGGACCTAAGACCTTGTGTGGAGTCGGTGCCTGAACCTGAGGATTCCTCTCCAGTGCTGACATGGGTCTTGGGTTACTTCTGGAGTCTCCCCAGGGGAGTCAGTCCTCGTCTCGAGTGGGGCATGCACGTGCGCTTGCCTCCAGAGCTGTAGCAGCAGTGTCACGCTTCCGTTCGCGTGGATCAAGGGATCTGTGGTTTTCCCTCGAGGTTTTCCCACGAGGCTTTCCCACGAGGCTTTCCCACGAGGCTTTCCCACAGGGCTGACCCACGTGTCACCGCTGTGTGAGTCGATCCTCGGCTTGAAAGTCGAGGCAGTGCAGGGAAAACAGATTTCCCTGGAATGGACTGAGACATCTGGGGGACTCTGGGAATGGTGGCAAGACCCTGGAGTTCCTCTCGCCTTTCCTGTGGAGATCGCCTCCTCTTGAGATGCGCCGGGAACACTGGGAACTCTTTCCCGATCACTGAGGGAAAGGATCCCTCCTCTTGAGCTAGGAGGGGGAATCGGGGCTCCTCTGAATGTGGGCGGGACTCTCGTGCTTCCTCTCGAGTGAAGCCGGGTATGTTGGGGATCTTCTTGAGTTGCAGCAAGGGTGTGAAGGATCCTTTGTAAGGTCCAGAGTTTAGGTGTGATTAGCTTTGAGACACCTCAGCGGAAATGGTCCTCATCTCGCCTGGAGGGGAGAACCTCCTGGATTTTCTCAAGTTGCGGCAGGTGCTCTCGACCTACGACGGGGCCCTCAGGGACCCGCTCTGGTGGCCTCAGGAAAGGCCAGTCCCCCATGCAAGTTTGCAAGGGAACTCTCGGGATTCCTCTCCCGTCAGTGCCGGGGCCTAAGACCTTGTGTGGAGTCGGTGCCGGAACCTGAGGATTCCTCTCCAGGGCTGACATGGATCTTGGGGTACTTCTGTAGTCTCCCCAGGGGAGTCAGTCTTGGTCTCGAGTGTGGGCATGCAAGTGCGCTTTCCTCCCGAGCTGTAGCAGCAGTGTCACGATTCCCTTCGCTTGGATCAAGGGACATGTGGCTTTCCCTCGAGGCTTTCCCATGAGGCTTTCCCACGAGGCTTTTCCACAGGGTTGTCCCACGTGCCACCATGGTGTGAGTCGATCCTCGGCTTGAAAGTCGAGGCAGTGCAGGGAAAACAGGTTTCCCTGGAATAGACTTGAGACATCTGGGGGACTCTGGGAATGGTGGGATGACCCTGGAGTTCCTGTCGCCTTTCCTGTGAGAGCGCCTCCTCTTGAGTTGCGACGGAAACGCCGGGAATTCTTTCCCGACGACGCAGGAAAAGGATCCCTCTTCTCGAGCTAGGAGGCGGAAACGGGGCTCCTCTGGATTGGGCGGGACTCTCGTCCTTCCTCTTGAGTGGAGACGGGTATGTCGGGGAACTTCTTGAGTTGTAGCAAGGGTGTGAAGGCCCCTTTGGAAGTTCCAGAGGTTAGGTGTGATTAGCCTGGGGACGCCTCAGAGGAAATGGGCCTCATCTCCCCTGGAGGGGAGAACCTCCTGCATTTTCTCGAGTTGGTGCAGGTGTTCTCTCATTACGACGGGGACCTCAGGGACCCGCTCTGGTGGCCTCAGGAAAGGCCAGTCCCCATGCGAGTTGCTCGGGGGCCTGTCGGGATTGCTCTCCCGTCGATGCCGGGGCCTAAGACCTTGTGTGGAGTCGGTGCCGGAATCTGAGGATTCCTCTCCAATGCTGACATGGATTTGCGGTACTTCTGGAGTCTCCCAGGGGAGTCAGTCCTCGTCTCGAGTGGAGCATGCACGTGCGCTTTCCTCCCAAGCTGTAGCAGCAGTGTCGTGCTTCCCTTCGCGTGGATCAAGGGATCAGGGGCTTTCCCTCGAGGCTTCCCCACGAGGCTTTCCCACGAGGCTTTCCCACAAGGCTGTCCCACGTGTCACCGTGGTGTGAGTCGATCCTCGGCTTGAAAGTGGAGGCAGTGGTGGGAAATCAGGTTTCCCAGGAATGGACTGAGACATCTGGGGGACTCTGGGAATGGTGGCACGACCCTGGAGTTCCTCTCGCCTTTCCTGTGGAGAGCGCCTCCTCTTGAGATGCGACGGAAATGCCGGGAATTCTTTCCCGACCATGCAGGGAAAGGATCCCTCCTCTCGAGCTAGGAGGCGGAAACGGGGCTCCTCTGGATGTGGGCGGGACTCTCGTGCTTCCTCTCGAGTGGAGACGAGTATGTCGGGGAACTTCTTGAGTTGCAGCAAGGGTGTGATGGACCCTTTGGAAGTTCCAGATGTTAGGTGTGCTTAGCCTCGAGACGCCTCAGCGGAAATGGGCCTCATCTCGCCAGGAGGGGAGAACTTCCTGGATTTTCTCGAGTTGCGGCAGGTGCTCTAGACTTACCACGGGAACATCAGGGACCTGTTCTGGTGGCCTCAGAAAAGGCCAGTACCCATGCGAGTTGCTTGGGGGCCTCTCGGGATTCCTCTCCCGTCGATGCCGGGGCCTAAGACCTGGACTGGAGTCGGTACCGGAACCTGAGAATTCCTCTCCAGTGCTGACATGGATCTTGGGGTACTTCTGGTGTCTCCCCAGGGGAGTCAGTCCTCGTCTCGGGTGGGGGCATGCACGGGCGCTTTCCTCCCGAGCTGTAGCAGCAGTGTCACGCTTCCCTTCGAGTGGAACAAGGGATCTGTGGCATTCCCTCGAGGCTTTCCCACGAGGCTTTCCCACGAGGCTTTCCCACAGGGCTGTCCCACGTGCCACCGTGGTGTGTGTCTATCCTCGGCTCGAAAGTCAAAACAGTGCAGGGAAAACAGGTTTCCCTGGAATGGACTGAGACATCTGGCGGACTTTAGGAATGGTGGCATGACCCTGGAGTTCCTCTCGCCTTTCCTGTGGAGAGCGCCTCCTCTTGAGATGCGACAGGAACGCCGGGAATTCTTTCCCGAGCACGCAGGGAAAGGATCCCTCCTCTTGAGCTAGGAGGTGGAAACGGGGCTCCTCTGGATGTGGTCGGGACTCTCGTGCTTCCTCTCGAGTGGAGATGGGTATGTCAGGGAACTTCTTGAGTTGCAGCAAGGGTGTGAAGGACCCTTTGGAATTTCCAGATTTAGGTGTGATTAGCTTCGAGATGCCTCAGTGGAAATGGGCCTCATTTAGCCTGGAGGGTAGAACCTCCTGGATTTTCTCGAGTTGCGGCAGGTGCACTCGACTTACGACGGGGACCTCAGGGACACGCTCTGGTGGCCTCGGGAAAGGCCATTTCCTTGCGAGTTACTCTGGGGCCTCTCGGGATTCCTCTCCCGTGGATGCCCAGGCCAAAGACCTTGTGTGGAGTCGGTGCCAGAACCTGAGGATTCCTCTCCAGTGCTGACATGGATCTTGGGGTATTCTGGAGTCTCCCCAGGGGAGTCAGTCCTCGTAATGAGTGGGGCATGCAAGTGCACTTTCCTCCGAGCTGCAGCAGCAGTGTTGAGCTTCCCTTCGCGAGGATCAAGGGATCTGTGGCTTTCCCTCGAGGCTTTCCCACGAGGCTTTCCCAGGAGGCTTTCCCACAGGGCTCTCCCACGTGTCACGGTGGTGTGAGTCGATGCTCAGCTTGAAAGTCGAGGCAGTGAAGGGAAAACAGGTTTCCCTGGAATGGACGGAGACATCTGGGGGACTCTGGGAATGGTGGCACGACCCTGGAGTTCCTCTCGCCTTTCCTGTGGAGAGCGCCTCCTCTTGAGATGCAACGGTAACGCAGGGAATTCTTTCCTGACCACGCATTGAAGGGATCCCTGCTCTCAAGCTATGAGGCGGAAACGGGGCTCCTCTGGATGTGGGCGGGACTCTCGTTCTTCCTCTTGAGGGGAGAGGGTTATGTCGGGGAACTTCTTGAGTTGCAGCAAGTGTGTGAAGGACCCGTAGGAATTTCCAGAGGCCAGGTGTATTAGCCTCCAGACGCCTCAGCGGAAACGGGCCTCATCTGGCCTGGAGGGTAGAACCTCCAGGATTTTCTCAAGTTGTGACAGGTGCTCTCGATTGACGACGGGGAACTCAGGGACCCGCTCTGGTGGCATCAGGAAAGGCCAGTCCCCTTGCGAGTTGCTCGGGGTTCTCTCGGGATTCCTCTCCCTTCGATGCCGGGGCATAAGACCTTGTGTGGAGTCGGTGCTGGAACCTGAGGTTTCCTCTCCAGTGCAGACATGGGATTTTAGTGGAAATTCTGGAGTCTCCCCAGGGGAGTCAGTCCCCGTCTCGAGTGGGGGCATGTACGTGCGCTTCCTCCCCAGCTGTAGCAGCAGTGTCACGCTTCCCTTCGCGTGGATCAAGGGATCTATGGCTTTCCCTGGAGGCTTTCACACGAGGCTTTCCCACGAGGCTTTCCCACATGGTTGTCCCACGTGCCACCGTGATGTGAGTCGATCCACGGCTTGAATGTCGAGGCAGTTGCAGGGAAAACAGGTTTCCCTGGAATGCACTGAGACATCTTGGGGACTCTGGGAATGGTGGCAGGACCCTGGGAGTTCCTCTCGCCTTTCCTGTGGAGAGCGCCTCCTCCTGAGATGCGACGGGAACGCCGGGAATTCTTTGCCGACCACGAAAGGAAAGGATCCCTCCTCTCGAGCTAGGAGGCAGAAACGGGGCCCCTCTGTATGTGGGCGGGACTCTCGTGCTTCCTCTTGAGTGGAGACGGGTATGTCGGGGAACTTCTTGAGTTGCAGCAAGGCTGTGAAGGACCCTTTGGAAGTTCCAGAGATTAGGTGTGATTAGCTTCCAGTCGCCTCAGCGGAAATGGGCCTCATCTCGCCTGGAGGGGACAACCTCCTGGATTTTCTCGAGTTGCGGCAGGTGCTCTCGACTTACGACGGGGACCACAGGGACACCCTCTGGTGGCCTCAGGAAAGGCCAGTCCCCATGCGAGTTGCTCGGGAGCCTTTCGGGATTTCTCTCCCGTCGATGCCGGGCCTAAGACCTTGTATGGAGTTGGTGCCGGAAGCTGAGGATTCCTCTCCAGTGCTGACATGGACCTTCGGGTACTTCTGGAGTCTCCGAGGAGAGTCAGTCCTCGTTCCGAGTGGGGGCATGCACGTGCGATTTCCTCCCGAGCTGTAGCAGCAGTGTCACGCTTCCTTTCGCGTGGATCAAGGGATCTGTGGCTTTCCCTCGAGGCTTTCCCACGAGGATTTCTCACGAGGCTTTCCCACGAGGCTTTCCCACAGGGCTGTCCCACGTGCCACCGTGGTGTGAGTCAATCCTCGGCTTGAAGGTCGAGGCTGTGCAGGGAAAACAGTTTTCCCTGGAATGGACTGAGACATCTGGGGGACTCTGGGAATGTGGCACGACCCTGGAATTCCTCTCGCATTTCCTGTGGAGAGCGCTTCCTCTTGAGATGCGACGGGAACGCCGGGAATTCTTTCCCGACATCGCAGGGAAAGGATCCCTCCTCTGAGCTAGGAGGCGGAAACGGGGCTCCTCGGAAGTGGGCGGGACTCTCGTGCTTCCTCTCGAGTGGAGACGGGTATGTCGGGGAACTTCTTGAGTTGCAGCAAGGGTGTGAAACCCTTGGAAGTTCCAGAGGTTACGTGTGATTAGCCTCGAGACGCCTCTGCGGAAATGGGCCTCATCTCGCCTGGAGGGGAGAACCTCCTGGATTATCTCGAGTTGAGGCAGTTGCTCTCGACTTACAAGGGGGACCTCAGGGACCCGCTCTGATGGCCTCAGGAAAGGCCAGACCCCATGCGAGTTGCTCGTGGCCTCTCGGGATTCCTCTCCCTTCAATGCCGGGGCCTAAGGTCTTGAGAGGAGTCGGTGCCGGAACCTGAGGATTCCTCTCCAGTGCTGACATGGATTTGGGGTACTTCTGGAGTCTCCCCAGGGGAGTCAGTCCTCGTCTCGAGTGGGGGCATGCACGTGCAATTTCCTCCCGAACTGTAGCAGCATT
>NW_017200353.1:0-7027 GCF_001704415.2 Capra hircus
GGGAGACTCCAGAAGTCCCTCAAGATCCATGTCAGCACTGGAGAGGAATCCTGAGGTTCCAGCACCATCTCCACACAATGTCTTAGGCCCCGGCATTGACGGGAGAGGAATCCCGAGAGCCCCCGAGCAATTCCCATGGGGACTGGTCTTTCCTGAGGCCACCAGAGCAGGTCCCTGAGGTCCCGGTCGTAAGTTGTGAGCACCTGCCTCAACTGGAGAAAATCCAGGAGGTTCTCCCCTCCAGGCGCGATGAGGCTCATTTCCGCTGAGTCGTCTGGAAGCTAATCACACCTAATCTCTGGAAATTTCAAAGGATTCTTCACAACCTGGCTGCAACTCAAGAAATTCCCCGACATACCCGTCTCCACTCGAGAGGAAGCACAGGAGTCCTGCCCACATTCAGATGAGCCCCGTTTCCGCCTCATAGCTCGAGAGGTGGATCCTTTCCCTGTGTGGTCGGAAAGAATTCCCGGCGTTCCTTCGCATCTCAAGAGGAGGCCGCTCTCCTCTGGAAAGGCGAGAGGAATCCAGGTTCGTGACACCATACCCACAGTCCCCCAGATGTCTCAGTCCATTCCAGGGAAAGCTGTTTTCCCTGCACTGCCTCGACTTTCAAGCCGAGGATCGACTCACACCACGGTGGCACGTGGACAGCCCTGTGGGAAAGCCTCGTAGGAAAGCCTCGAGGGCTAGCCACAGATCCCTTGATTCACGTGAAGGGACGCGTGACACTGCTGCTACAGATCGGGAGGAAAGCTCACGTGCATGCCCCCACTCGAGACGAGGACTGACTCCCCTGGGGAGACTCCAGAAGTACCCAAGATCCATGTCAGCACTGGAGAGGAATCCTCAGTTTCCGGCACCGACTCCACACAAGGTCGTAGGCTCCAGCATCGACAGGAGAGGAATTCCGAGAGGCCCCCGAGCATCTCGCTTGGGACTTCCCTTTCCTTAGGCCACCAGAGCGGGTCCCTGAGGTCCCCGTCGTAAGACAAGAGCACCTGCCGCAACTCGAGAAAATCCAGGAGGTTCTTCCCTCCTGGCGAGATGAGGGCCATTTCCGCTGAGGCGTCTCGAGGCTAATCACACCTAACCTCTGGAACTTCCAAAGGGTCCTTCACACCCTTGCTGCAACTCAAGAAGTTCCCCCGACATACGAGTCTCCACTCGAGAGGAAGTACGAGCGTCACGCCCACATCCAGAGGACCCACGTTCCGCTCATAGTTCGAGAGAGGCATCCTTTCCTGCGTGGTCGGAAAGGATTCCCGGCTTCCCGTCATATCTCAAGAGGAGGCGCTCCATAGAAATGGCGAGAGGAACTCCAGCGTCGTGCCACCATTCCCAGAGGCCCCGAGATGTCTCAGTCCATTCCAGGGAAACCTGTTTTCCCTGCACTGCCTCGACTTTCAAGCCCGAGGATAGACTCACACATCGGTGGCACGTGGGACAGCTGTGGGAAAGCCTGTGGGAAAGCCTCGTGGGAAAGCCTCGAGGGAAAGCACAGATCCCTTGATCCTGCGAAGGGAAGCGTGACACAGCTGCTAAATCTCGGGAGGAAAGCGCACCTGGATGCCCCACTCGAGACGAGGACTGACTCCACTGGGAGACTCCAGAAGTTCCCCAAGATATATGTCAGCACTGGAGAGGAATCCTCAGTTCCGGCACCGACTCCACACAAGGTCTTAGGCCCCGGCATCAAAGGAGAGGAATCCCGAGAGGCCCCGGCAACTCGCATGGGACTGGCTTCTCCTGAGGCCAACAGAGCGGGTCCCTGAGGTCCCCGACGTAAGTCGAGAACACTACCGCAACTCGAGAAAATCCAGGAGGTTCTCCCCTCCAGGCGAGATGAGGCCTCATTTCCGCTGAGGTGTTTCGAGGCTAATCACACCTAACCTCAGGAACTTCCAATGTGTAATTCACACCCTTGCGGCAACTCAAGAAGTTCCTCGACATACCCGTCTCCACTCGAGAGGAAGCACGAGAGTCCTGCCCACATCCAGAGGAGCCCCGTTTCCGCCTCCTGGCACGAAAGGAGGGATCCTTTCTGTCCGTGGTCGGTCAAAGAATTCCCGGCGTTCCCGTCGCATCTCAAGACGAGCGCTCTCCACAGAAAAGGCGAGAGGAACTCCAGGGTCGTGGCAACATTCCCAGAGTCCCCAAGATGTCTCAGTCCATTCCAGGGAAACCTGTTTTTCCTTGCACTGCCTCTACTTTCAAGCCGAGGATCGATTCACACCAAGGTGGTACATGGGACAGCCCTGTGGAAAGCCTCGTGGGAATGTCTCCTGGGAAAGCCTCGAGGAAAGCCACAGATCCCTTGATCCACGCGAAGGGAAGGGCCACACTGCTGCTACAGCTCGGGAGGAAAGCTCACGTGCATGCCCCCACTCGAGACGAGGACTGACTCCCCTGGAGAGACTCCAGAAGTACCCCAAGATCCATGTCAGCACTGGAGAGGAATCCTCAGGTTCCAGCACCGACTCCACACAAGGTCTTAGGGCCCAGCATCGACGGAGAGTAATCCCCAGAGGCCGCCGAGCAACTCGCATGGGAACTGGCCTTTCCTGATGCAACCAGAGCGCGGTCCCTGAGGTCCCCGACGTAAGTCGAGAACACCTTCCGCAACTCGAGAAAATCCAGGAGGTTCTCCCCTCCAGGCGAGATGAGGCTCATTTCCGCTGAGGGTTTCGAGGCTAATCACACCTAACCTCTGGAACTTCCAAAGGGTCCTTCACACCCTTGCTGCAACTCAAAATGTTCCCCTACATACCCGTCTCCAATCGAGAGGAAGCACGCGAGTCCCGCCCACATCGCGAGGAGCCGCGTTTCTGCCTCCTAGCTCGAGAGGAGGGATCCTTTCCCTGCGTGTTCGGGAAGAATTCCCGGCGTTCCCGTCGCTTCTCAACAGGAGGCCCTCTCCACAGGAAAGGCGAGAGGAACTCCAGGGTCGTGCCACCATTCCCAGAGTCCCCCAGATGTCTCAGTCCATTCCAGGGAAACCTGTTTTCCCTGCACTGCCTCGACTTTCAAGCCGAGGATCCACTCACACCACGGTGGCACGTGGGACAGCCCTGTGGAAAGCTCGTGAAAAGCCTCGTGGGAAAGCCTCGAGGGAAAGCCACAGATCCCTTGATCCACCTAAGGGACCCGTGACACTGCTGCTGCAGCTAGGGAGGAAAGCGCACGTGCATGCCCCCACTCGAGACAAGGACTGACTCACCCTGGGAGACTCCAGAAGTACGCCAAGATCCATGTCAGCCCTGGAGAGGAATCCTCAGGTTCCGGCACCGACTCCACACAAGGTCTTAGGCCCTGGTATCGAAGGGAGAGGAATCCCAAGAGGCCCCTGAGCAACTCGCATGGGACTGGCCTTTCCTGAGGCCACCATAGCGGGTCCCTGAGGTTCCCGTCGTAAGACGAGAGCTCCTGCCCACAACTCGAGAAAATCCAGGAGGTTCTCCCTTCCAGGCGTGATGAGGCCCATTTCTGCTGAGGCGTCTCCAGGCTAATCACACCTAACCTCTGGAACTTCCAAAGGGTCCTTCACACCATATCTGCAACTCAAGAAGTTCGCCGACATACCTTTCTCCACTAGAGAGAAAGCACGAGAGTCCCGCCCACATCCAGAGGAGCCCCGTTTCCGCCTCCTAGCTCGAGAGGAGGGATCCTTTCCCTGAGTGGTTGGGAAAAAATTCCCGGCGTTCCCGTCGCATCTCAAGAGGAGGCGCTCTCCACAGGAAAGGCAGAGGAACTCCAGGGTCGTGCCACCGTTCCCAGAGTCCCCAAGATGTCTCAGTCCATTCCAGGGAAACCTGTTTTCCCTGCACTGCCTCGACTTTCAAGCCGAGGATCGACATCGACACACACCACGGTGGCACGTGGGACAGTCCTGTGGGAAAAAAGCCTCGTGGGAAAGCCTCGAGTGAAAGCCACAGATGCCTTGATCTACGCGAAGGGAAGCGTGACACTGCTGCTAAAGCTCGGGAGGAAAGCGCACGTGCATGCCGCCACTCGAGACGAGGACTGACTCCCCTGGGGAGACTCCAAAAGTACCCCAAGATCCATGTCAGCACTGGAGAGGAATCCTCAGGTTCATGCACCGACTCCACACAAGGTCTTAGGCACCGGCATAGACGGGAGAGGAATCCCGAGAGGCCCCCGAGCATACTCGCATGGGGTCTGGCCATTCCTGAGGCCACCAGAGCGGTCCCTGAGGTCCCCGTCGTAAGTCGAGAGCACCAGCCGCAACTCGAGAAAATCCAGGAGGTTCTCCCCTCCAGGCAAGATGAGGCCCATTTCCGCTGAGGCGTCTCGAGGCTAATCACACCTAACTTCTGGAACTTCCAAAGGGTCCTTCACACCCTTGCTGCACCTCAAGAAGTTCCCCGACATACCCGTCTCACTCGAGAAGAAGCACGAGAGTCCTGCGCACATCCAGAGGAGCCTCGTTTCCGCCTCATAGCTCGAGAGAGGTATCCTTTCCCTGCGTGGTCGGGAAAGAATTCCCGCCGTTTCCGTCGCATCTCAAGAGGAGTCGCTCTCCACAGGAAAAGCGAGAGGAACTCCAGGGTCATGCCACCATTCCCAGAGTCCCCCAGATGTCTCAGTCCATTCCAGGGAAAACTGTTTTCCCTGCAGTGCCTGGACTTTCAAGCCGAGGATCGACTCACACCACGGTGGCACGTGGGACAGCCCTGTGGAAAGCCTCGTGGGAAAGCCTCGTGGGAAAGCCTCAAGGAAAGCCTCGAGGGAAAGCCCCTGATCCCTTGATCCACGCGAAGGGAAGCATGACACTGCTGCTACAGCTCGGGAGGAAAGCGAACGTGCATGCCCATACTCGAGACGAGGTCTGACTCCCCTGGGGAGACTCCAGAAGTACCCAAAGATCCATGTCAGCACTGGAGAGGAAACCTCAGTTTCCGGGCACTGACTCCACACAAGGTTTTAGGCCCAAGCATCGACGGGAGAGGAAACCGAGAGGCCCCGAAAGGCCCCTGAGCAACTCGCAAGGGGACTGGCCTTTCCTGAGGCCACCAGAGCAGGTCCCTGAGGTCGCCCGTCGTAAGTCGGGAGCACCTGCCGCAACTCGAGAAAATCCAGGAGGTTCTCCCCTCCAGGCGAGAGGAGGCCCATTTCCGCTGAGGCGTCTCGAGGCTAAATCACACCTAAACTCTGGAACTTCCAAAGGGTCCTTCACACCCTTGCTGCAACTCAAGAAGATCCCCGACATACCTGTCTCCACTCGAGAGGAAGCACGAGAGTTCCCCGCACATCCAGAGGAGCCCCGTTTCCGCCTCGTAGCTCGAGAGGAGGGATCCTTTCCCTGCGTGGTCAGGAAAGAATTCCCGGCGTTCCCGTCTCATCTCAAGAGGAGGCGCTCTCCACAGTAAAGGCGAGAGAACTCCAGGTTTCGAGCCACCATTCCCAGAGTCCCCCAGAAGATTCAGACCATTCCAGGGAAACCTGTTTTCCCTGCACTGCCTCGACTTTCAAGCCGAGGATCTACTCACAACACGGTGGCACGTGGGACAGCCCTGTGGGGAAAGCCTCGTGGGAAAGCCTTGTGGGAAAGACTCGAGGGAAAGCCACAGATCCCTTGATATACGCGAAGGGAAGAGTGACACTGCTGCTTCAGCTCGGGAGGGAATAGCACGTGCATGCCCCCACTCGAGACGAGGACTGACTCCCCTGGGGACTCCAGAAGTACCCCAAGATCCATGTCAGCACTGGATAGGAATCCTCAGGTTCCGACACTGACTCCACACAAGGTCTTAGGCCCAAGCATCGAAGGAGAGTAATCCCGAGAGGCCCCCGAGCAACCCGCATGGGGACTGGCCTTTCCTGAGGCCACCAGAGTGGGTCCCTGAGGTCCCAGTCGTAAGTGGAGAGCACCTGCCGCAACTTGAGAAAATCCAGGAGGTTCTCCCCTCCAGGCGAGATGAGGCCCATTTCCGCTGAGGCATCTCGAGGCTAATCACATCTAACATCTGGAACTTCCAAAGGGTCGTTCACACCCTTGCTGCAACTCAAGAAGTTCCCCGACATACCCGTCTCCACTCGAGAGGAAGCACGAGAGTCCCGCCCACATCCAGAGGAGCCCCCGTTTCCGCCTGCTAGCTAGAGAGGGGATCCTTTCCCTGCGTGGTCGGGAAAAAATTCCCGGCATTCCCGTCACATCTCAAGTGGAGGCGCTCTCCACAGGAAAGGCGAGAGGAACTCCAGGGTCCTGCCACATTCCCAGAGTTCCCCAGATGTCTCAGTCCATTCCAGGGAAACCTGTTTTCCCTGCACTGCCCCGACTTTCAAGCCGAGGATCGACTCACAACACGGTGGCACGTGGGACAGCCCTGTGGGAAAGCCTTGTGGGAAAGCCTCGTGGGAAAGCCTCGAGGGAAAGCCACTGATCCCTTGATCCACGCGAAGGGAAGCATGACACTGCTGCTTCAACTCGGGGAAAGCGCACGTCATGGCCCCACTGGAGACGAGTACTGACACCCCTGGGGGGGACTCCAGAAGTACCCCAAGATCCATGTCAGCACTGGAGAGGAATCCTCAGGTTCCGGCACCGAATCCACACAAGGTCTTAGGCCTCGGCATCGACGGGATAGCAATCCCGAGAGGCCCCAGTGCAACTCGCATGGGGACTGGCCTTTCCTGTGGCCACCAGAGCGGGTCCCTGAAGTCCCCGTCCTAAGTCGAGAGCACCTGCCGCAACTCGGGAAAATCCAGGAGGTTCTCCCCTGCAGGCCAGCTGAGTCCCATTTCCGCTGAGGTATCTCGGGGCTAATCACACCCGACCTCTGGAACTTCCAAAGGGTCCTTCACACCCTTGCTGCAATCAAGAAGTTCCCCGACATACCGGTCTCCACTCATGAGTAACACGAGAGTCCCGCCTAATTCCAGAGTGGCCCCGTTTCCGCCTGCTAGCTCGAGAGGAGGGACCCTTTTCCTGCGTGGTCGGGAAAGAATTCCGGCATTGCCGTCGCATCTCAAGAGGAGGCGCCACAGGAAAGACGAGGAAACTCCA
>NW_017200354.1:0-7027 GCF_001704415.2 Capra hircus
GTGGGGTGTGGCCACACCCTGGAGTTCCTCGCGCCTGTCCTGTGGAGAATGCTTCTCATGAGATGCGCCGGGATCGCCGGGAATTCTTTCCCAACCACGCAGGGAAAGGATCCCTCCTCACGAGCTAGGAGGAGGCGCAAACGGGGCTCCTCTGCATGTGGGCGGGACTCTCGTGCTTCCTCTCGAGTGGAGACGGGTAGTCGGGAACTACTTGAGTTGCAGCAAGGTTGTGAAGGACCCTTAGGAAGTTCAAGAGGTAAGGTGTGATTAGCCTCGAGACCTCTCAGCTGAAATGGGCCTCATCTCGCCTGGAGGGGAGAACCTCCTGGATTTTCTCGAATTGCGCAGTGCTCTCGACTTACGACGGGGACCTCAGGGACACGCTCTGGTGCCTCAGGAAAGGCCAGTCCCCATGCGAGTTGCTCGGGGCCTCTCGGGATTCCTCCCTTCGATGCCGGGCCTAAGATCTTGTGTGGAGTCGGTGCCGGAACCTGAGGATTCCTCTCCAGTGCTCACATGGATCTTGGGGTACTTCTGGAGTCTCCCCAGGGAAGTTAGTCATCGTCTCGTGGGGGCATGCACCTGCGCTTTCCTCCCTAGCTGTAGCAGCAGTGTCATGCTCCCGTCGCGTGGATCAAGGGATCGGTGGCTTTCCCTCGAGGCTTTCCCACGAGACTTTCCCACAGGGCTGTCCCACGTGCCACCGTGGTGTGAGTCTATCCTCGGCTTGAAAGTCGAGGCAGTGCAGGGAAAACAGGTTTCCCTGGAATGGACTGAGACATCTGGGGACTCTGGAATCGTGGCACCACCCTGGAGTTCCTCTCGCCTTTCCTGTGAGAGCGCCTCCTCTTGAGATGCGAAGGGAACGCCCGGAATTTTTTCCCGAACACGCAGTGAAAGGTTCCTCCTCAAGAGCTAGGAGGCGGAAACGGGGCTCCTCTGGATGTGATCGGGACTCTCGTGCTTCCTCTCAAGTGGAGACGGGTATGTCGGGGAACTTATTGAGTTGCAGCAAGGTGTGAATGACCCTTTGGAAGTTCCAGAAGTTAGCTGTGATTAGCCTCGAGACACCTCAGCGGAAAAGGGCCTCATCTCGCCTGGAGGGAAAACCTCCTGGATTTTCTCCAGTTGCGGCAGGTGCTCTGGACTTACGAAGGGGACTTTAGGGACCCGATCTGGTTTCCTCAGGAAAGGCCAGTCCCCATGCGAGTTGCTCGGGGGCCTCTCGGATTCCTCTTCCGTCGATGCTGGGGCCTAAGTCCTTGTGTGGAGTCCGTGCCGGAACCTGAGGATTCCTCTCCAGTGCTGACATGAATCTCGGGGTACTTCTGGAGTCTCCCCAGGGGAGTCAGTCCTTGTCTCGAGTGGGGGCCAGCACATGAGCTTTCCTCCCGAATGTAGCAGCAGTGTCGAGCTTTCCTTCGCGTGGATCAAGGGATCTGTGGCTTTCCCTCGAGGCTTTCCCTTGAGGCTTTCGCACAGGGCTGTCCCACAGCCACCGTGGCGTGAGTCGATCCTCGGCTTGAAAGTTGAGGCAGTGCAGGGAAATCAGTTTTCCCTGGAATGAAATGAGACATCTGGGGGAGTCTGGGAATGGTGGCACGACCCTGGAGTTCGTCTCGCCTTTCCTGTGGAGAGCGCCTCCTCTTTGAGATGCGACAGGAACGCTGGTAATTCTTTCCCGTACACCCAGCGATTGGATCCCTCCTCTCGAGCTAGGAGACGGAAATGGGGCTTCTCTGGATGTGGGCGGGACTTTCGT
Organism: Capra hircus; assembly: GCF_001704415.2. Taxonomy (NCBI): domain Eukaryota; kingdom Metazoa; phylum Chordata; class Mammalia; order Artiodactyla; family Bovidae; genus Capra; species Capra hircus. The sequence goes on from NW_017200354.1 coordinate 1,763, forward strand.
GCTTCCTCTCGAGTGAGACGGGTATGTCGGGGAACTTCTTGAGTTGCAGCAAGGGTGTGAAGGACCCTTTGGAAGTTCCAGAGGCTAGGTGTCATTAGCCTCGAGATGCCTCAGCGGAAATGGGCCTCATCTCGCCTGGAGGGGAGAACCTCCTGGATTTTCTCGAGTTGCGGCAGGTGCTCTCGCCTTACGACGGGGACCTCAGGGACCCGCTCTGGTGGCCTCAGGAAAGGCCAGTCCCCATGCGAGTTGCTCGGGGCCCTCTCGGGATTCCTCTCCCGTCGATGCCGGGGCCTAAGACCTTGTGTGGAGTCGGTGCCGGGACCTGAGGCATCCTCTCCAGTGCTGACATGGATCCTGGAATACTCTGGAGTCTCCCCAGGGAAGTCAGTCCTCGTCTCGTTTGGGGCATTCACGTGGGCTTTCCTCCCGAGCTGTAGCACAGTGTTACGCTTCCCTTCGCGTGGATCAAGGGATCTGTGGCTTTCCCTTCGAGGCTTTCCCACGAGGCTTTCCACGAGGCTTTCCCACAGGGCTGTCCCACGTGCCACCGTGGTGTGAGTCTATCCTCGGCTTGAAAGTCGAGGCAGTGCAGGGAAAAGAGATTTCCCTGGAATGGACTGAGACATCTGGGGGTCTCTGGGAATGGTGTCACGACCCTGGAGTCCCTCTCGCCTTGCCTGTGGAGAGCGCTTCAACTTGAGATGCGACGGGAACGCCGGGAATTCTTTCCCGACCACGCAGTGAAAGGACCCCTCCTCTCGAGCTATGAGGCGGAAACGGAGATCCTCTGGATGTGGGCGGGATTCTCTTGCTTCATCTCGAGTGGAGACGGGTATGTCGGGGAACTTCTTGAGTTGCAGCAAGGGTGTGAAGGACCCTTTGGAAGTTCCAGAGGTTAGCTGTGATTAGCCTCGAGACGCCTCAGCGGAAATGGGCGTCATCTCGCATGGAGAGGAGAACCTCCTGGATTTTCTCGGGTTGTGGCTCGTGCTCTCGACTTACGACGGGGACCTCAGGGACTCTCTCTGGTGGTCTCAGGAAAGGCCAGTCCCCATGTGAGTTGCTCGGTGGCCTCTCGGATTCCTGTCCCGTCGATGCCGGGGCCTAAGACCTTGTGTGGAGTCGGTGCCGGAACCTGAGGATTCCTCGCCAGTGCTGACATGGATATTGGGGTACTTCTGGAGTCTCCCCAAGGGAGTCAGTCCTCGTCTCGAGTGAGGGCATGCACGTGAGCTTACCTCCCGAGCTGTAGCAGCAGTGTCATGCTTCCCTTCATGTGTATCAAGGGATCAGTGGCTTTCCCTCGAGGCTTTCCCACGAGGCTTTCCCACGAGGCTTTCCCACAGGGCTGTCCCACATGCCACCGTGGTGCGAGTAGATCACCGGCTTGAAAGTCGAGGCTGTGCATGGAAAACAGGTTTCCCTGGAATGGACTGAGACATCTTTGGGACTCTGGAAATGGTGGCACGACCCGTGGAGTTCCTCTGGCCTTTCCTGTGGAGAGCGCCTCCTCTGGAGATGCGACGGGAACGCCGGAAACTCTTTCCCGACCACACAGGGAAAGGATCCCACCTCTCGAGCTAGGAGGCGGAAACCGGGCTACTCTGGATGTTGGCGGGACTTTCGTGCTTCCTCTCGAGTGGAGACGGGTATCTCGGGGAACGTGTTGAGTTGCCATCAAGGGTCGTGAAGGACCCTTATGGAAAGTTCCCAGAGATACCCGTCTCCACTCGAGAGGAAGCACGAAAGTCCCGGCCCACATCCAGAGTAGCCCGGTTTCCGCCTCCTAGCTCGAGAGGTGGGATCCTTTCCCTGTGTGGTCGGGAAAGAGTTTCCGGCGTTCCCGTCGCATCTCCTAGAGGAGGCGCTCTCCACAGGAAAGGCCAGAGGAACTCCAGGGTCGTGCCACCATTTCCAGAGTCCCAAAGATGTCTCAGTCCATTCCAGGGAAACCTGTTTTCCCATGCACAGCCTCGACTTTCAAGCCGGTGATCTACTCGCACCACGGTGGCATGTGGGACAGCCCTGTGGGAAAGCCTCGTGGGAAAGCCTCGTGGGAAAGCCTCGAGGGAAAGCCACTGATCCCTTGATACACATGAAGGGAAGCATGACACTGCTGCTACAGCTCGGGAGGTAAGCTCACGTGCATGCCCTCACTCGAGACGAGGACTGACTCCCTTGGGGAGACTCCAGAAGTACCCCAATATCCATGTCAGCACTGGCGAGGAATCCTCAGGTTCCGGCACCGACTCCACACAAGGTCTTAGGCCCCGGCATCGACGGGACAGGAATCCGAGAGGCCACCGAGCAACTCACATGGGGACTGGCCTTTCCTGAGACCACCAGAGAGAGTCCCTGAGGTCCCCGTCGTAAGTCGAGAGCACGAGCCACAACCCGAGAAAATCCAGGAGGTTCTCCTCTCCATGCGAGATGACGCCCATTTCCGCTGAGGCGTCTCGAGGCTAATCACAGCTAACCTCTGAACTTCCAAAGGGTCCTTCACACCCTTGCTGCAACTCAAGAAGTTCCCCGACATACCCGTCTCCACTCGAGATGAAGCAAGAGAATCCCGCCCACATCCAGAGGATCTCCGTTTCCGCCTCATAGCTCGAGAGGAGGGGTCCTTTCACTGCGTGGTCGGGAAAGAATTCCCGGCGTTCCCGTCGCATCTCAAGTTGAAGCGCTCTCCACAGGCAAGGCGAGAGGGACTCCAGGGTCGTGACACCATTCCCAGAGACCCCCAGATGTCTCAGTCCATTCCAGGGAAATCTCTTTTCCCTGCACTGCCTCGACTTTCAAGCCGAGGATAGACTCACACCACGGTGGCACGTGGGACAGCCCTGTGGGAAAGCATCGTGGGAAAGCCTCGTGGGAAAGCCTCAAGGGAAAGCCACAGATCCCTTGATCCACGCGAAGGGAAGCGTAACACTGTGCTACAGCTCGGGAGGAAAGCCCACGTGAATGCCCCCAAACGAGACGAGGACTGACTTCCCTGGGGAGACTCCAGAGTATTCCAGGATCCATGTCAGCACTGGAGAGGATGCCTCAGGTCCCGGCACCGACTCCACACAAGGTCTTAGGCCCGGGCATCGACGGGAGAGGAATCCCGAGAGGGCCCCGAGCAACTCGCATGGGGACTGGCCTTTCCTGAGGCCACCAGAGCGGGTCCCTGAGGTCCCCGTCGTAAGGCGAGAGCACCTGCCGCAACTCGAGAAAATCCAGGAGGTTCTCCCTCCAGGCGAGATGAGGCCCATTTCCGCTGAGGCATCTCGAGGCTAATGACACCTAGCCTCTGGAACTTCCAAAGGGTCCTTCACACCCTTGCTGCAACTCAAGAAGTTCCCCGACATACCCGTCTCCACTCGAGAGGAAGCACGAAAGTCCCGCCCACATCCAGAGAAGCCCCATTTCCGTCTCCTAGCTCGAGAGGAGGGATCCAATCGCTGGGTGTACGGGAAAGAATTACCAGCGTTCCTGTCGCATCTCAAGAGGAGGCGCTCTCCACAGGAAAGGCGAGACGAACTCCAGGGTCGTGCCACCATTCCCAGACTCCCCCAGATGTCTCATTTCATTCCAGGGAAAACTGATTTCCCTGCACTGCCTCAACTTTCAAGCCGAGGATCGACTCACGCCACGGTGGCTGTGGGGACAGCCCTGTGCGAAAGCCTCAAGGGAAAGCCTCGAGGGAAAGCCACAGATCCCTTGATCCACGCGAAGGAAAGCTCGACACTGCTGCTACATTCGGGAGGAAAGCTCATGTGCTGGCCCCCACTCGAGACAAGGACTGACTCCCCTGGGGAGACTCCAGAAGTACCCCGAGATTCATGTCAGCACTGGAGAGGAATCCTCAGGTTCCGGCACGGACTCCACACAAGGACTTAGGCCCCAGCATCGACGGAAGAGGAATCCCGAGAGGCCCCCGAGCAACTCGCATGGGGACTGGCCTTTCCTGAGGAAACCAGATCGGGTCCCTAAAGTCCCCTTCGTAAGTCCAGAGCACCTGCCGCAACTGGAGAAAATCCAGGAGGTTTTCCCCTCCAGGCGAGATGAGGCCCTTTCCGCTGAGGTGTCTCGAGGCTAATCACAGCTAACTTCTGGAACTTCCAAAGGGTCATTCACACCCTTGCTGCAACTCAATAAGTTCCCCGACATACCCGTCTCCACTTGAGAGGAAGCACGAGAGTCCCGATCACATCCAGAGGAGCCCCGTTTCCGCCTCCTAGCTCTTGAGGAGGGAACCTTTCACTGCGTGTTCGGGAAAAAATTCCGGGCGTTCCCTCGCATCTCAAGAGGAGGCGCTCTCCACAGGAAAGGCGAGAGGAACTCCAGGGTGGTGCCACGATTCCCAGAGTCCCCCAGATGTCTCAGTCCATTCCAGGGAAACCTGTTTTCCCTGCACTGCCTCGACTTTCAAGCGAGGATAGACTCACACCACGGTGGCACGTGGGACAGCCCTGTGGGAAAGTCTCGTGGGAAAGCCTCGAGGGAAAGCCACCGATCCCTTGATCCACGCGACGGGAGCATGACACTGCTGCTACAGCTAGGGAGGAAAGCGCAGGTGCATGCCCCCACTCGAGACGATGACTAACTTCCCTGGGGAGACTCCAGAAGTACCCCAAGATCCATGTGAGCACTGGAGAGGAATCCTCAGGTTCCGGCACCGACTCCACACAAGATCTTAGGCCCGGCATCGAAGGGAGAGGAATCCCGAGAGGCCCCCCGAGCAACTCGCATGGGGACTGGCCTTTCCTGAGGCCACCAGAGCGGTGTCCCTGAGGTCCCCGTCGTAAGTCGAGAGCACCTGCCGCAATTCGAGAAAATCCAGGAGGTTGGTGCAGGGAACAACAGGCTTCCCTGGAATGGACGAATATCTGGGGGACTCTGGAAAGATGGTGGCACGACCCGTGGAGTTCCTCTCACCTTTCCTGTGGAGAGCAACTCCTCTTGAGATGCGACGTGGAATTCGGGGAGATAATTTTCCTCGACTAAGTTCTAGAATAATAGAATAACCATTAATAGTGTCAGGAAAGGATCCCTCCTCTCAGCTAGGAGGGGGAAACGGGGCTCCTCCATGATTAGGTAGGGGACTCTCGTCTCTAACCTCCCGAGTGGAGATGGTATGTCGGGAACTTTTCTTTGAGTTGAAGCAAGGGTGTGAAAGGTCCCTTTGGAAGTTCGCAGAGTTAGGTGTGTATTTAGGCCTCGAGACGCCTCTTACGGCGGAAATGGGAACCTCATCCTCGCCTGCATGGAGAACCTCGT
>NW_017200355.1:0-7027 GCF_001704415.2 Capra hircus
TCGAGTGGAGTCGGGTATGTCGGGAACTTCTTGAGTTGCATCAAGGGTGTGAAGGACCCTTTGGAAGTTCCAGAGTTGTGTGATTAGCCTCAGCCTCAGTGGAAATGGGCCTCATCTCGAATGGAGGGGAGAACCTCCTGGATTTTCTCGAGTTGCGGCAGGTGCTCTCGACTTACGACGGGGACATCAGGGGACCCGCTCTGGTGGCCTCAGGAAAGGCCAGTCCCCTTGCGAGTTGCTCGGGGACCTCTCGGGTTTTCTGCTCCCGTCGATGCTGGGGCCTAAAACCTTGTGTGGAGTCAGTGCCGGAACCTGAGGATTCCTCTGCCAGTGCTGACATGGATCTTGGGGTACTTTGGAGTCTCCCCAGGGGAGTCAGTTCCTCGTCTCGAGTGGGGACATGCACGTGCCCTTTCCTACCGAGCTGTAGCAGCAGTGTCGCACTTCCCTTCGCGTGGATCAAGGAATCTGTGGCTTTCCCGAGCTTTCACGAGGCTTTCCCACGAGGCTTTCCCACAGGGCTGTCCCACGTGCCACTGTGGTGAGAGTCGATCCTTGGATTGAAAGTCGAGGCAGTGCAGGGAAAACAGGTTTCCCTGGAATGGACTGAGACATGTGGGGACTCTGGGAATGGTGGCACAACCCTGGAGTTCCTCTCGCCTTTCTGTGGAGAGCGCCTCCTCTTGAAATGCGACAGGAATGCTGGGAATTCTTTCCCGACCACGCAGGGAAAGGATCCCTACTCTCGAGCTAGGAGGCGGAAACGGTCTCTGCTGGATGTGGGCGGGAATCTCGTGCTTCCTCTCGAGCGGAGACCGGTTTGTCGAGGAACTTCTTGAGTTGCAGTAAAGGAGTGAATGACCCTTTGGAAGTTCCAGATGTTAGATGTGATTAGCCTCCAGACGCCTCAGTGGAAATGGGCCTCATCTCGCCTGGAGGGGAGAACCTTCTGGATTTTCTCGAGTTGCGGCAGGTGCTCTCGACTTACGACTGGGACCTCAGGGACCCGCTCTGGTGGCCTCAGGAAAGGCCAGTCCCCATGCGAGATGCTCGGGGGCCTCTCGGGATTCCTCTCCCGTCGAAGCCGGGAGCCTAAGACCTTGTGTGGAATCGGTGCCGGAACCTGAGGATTCCTCTCCAGTGCTGACATGGATCTTGGGTACTTCTGGAGTCTCCCAGGGGAGTCAGTCCTCGTCTCGAGTGGGGGCATGCAGGTGCGCTTTCCTCCCGAGCTGTAACAGCAGTGTCGCGCTTCCCTTGGCGTGGATCAAGGGATCTGGGGCTTTCCCTCGAGGCTTTCCCACGAGGTTTTCCCACGAGGCTTTCCCACAGGCTGTCCCACGTGCCACCTTGGTGTGCGTCGATCCTCGACTTGAAAGTCGAGGCAGTGCAGGGAAAACAGTTTCCCTGGAATGGACTGAGACTTCTGCAGGACTCTGGGAATATTGACATGACACTGGAGTTCGTCTCGACTTTCCTGTGGAGAGCGCCTCCTCTTGAGATGCGAGCGGAACGCCGGGAATTTTTTTCCGACCAGGCAGGGAAAGGATCCCTCCTCTCGAGCTAGGAGGCGGAAACGGGTCTCCGCTGGATGTGGGCGGGACTCTCGTGCTTCCTCTCGAGTGGAGACCGGTTTTTCGAGGAACTTCTTGAGTTGCAGTAAGGGTGTGAAGACCCTTTGGAAGTTCCAGAGTTTAGGTGTGATTAGCCTCAGGACGCCTCAGCGGAAATGGGCCTCATCTCGCCTGGAGGGCAGAACCTCCTGGATTTTCTCGAGTTGCGGCAGGTGCTCTCGACTTACGACGGGAACCTCAGGGACCCGCTGTGGTGGCGTCAGGAAAGGCCAGTCCCCATGCGAGTTGCTCGAGGCCCTCTCGGGATTCCTCTCCCGTCGATGCAGGGCCTAAGATCTTGTGTGGAGTCGGTGCCGGAACCTGAGGATTCCTCTCCAGTGCTGACATGGATCTTGGGGTACTTCTGGAGTCTCCCCAGGGGAGTCAGTCCTCGTCTCGAGTGGGGGCATGCACGTGCACTTTCCTACCGAGCTGTAGCAGCAGTGTCGCGCTTCCCTTCGTGTGGATCAAGGATCTGTGGCTTTCCATCAAGGCTTTCCCACGAGGCTTTCCCACAGTGCTGTCCCACGTGCCACCGTGGTGTGAGTCCAACCCCGGCTAGAAAGTCGGGACAGTGCAGGGAAAACAGGTTTCCCTGGAATGGACTGAGACATCTGGGGGACTCTGGGAATGGTGGCACAACCCTGGAGTTCCTCTCAACATTCCTGTGGAGAGCGCCTCCTCTTGAGATGCGAAGGGAACGCCGGGAATTCTTTCCCGACCACGCAGGGAAAGGATCCCTACTCTCGAGCTAGGAGGCGGAAACGGGTCTCTGCTGGATGTGGGCGGGAATCTCGTGCTTCCTCTCGAGTCGGAGACCGATTTGTCGAGGAACTTCTTGAGTTGCAGTAAAGGAGTGAAAGACCCTTTGGAAGTTCCAGATGTTAGATGCGATTAGCCTCCAGACGCCTCAGCGGAAATGGGCCTCATCTCGCCTGGAGGGGAGAACCTCCTGGATTTTCTCGAGTTGCGGCAGGTGCTCTCGACTTACGACTGGGACCTCAGGGACCCGCTCTGGTGGCCTCAGGAAAGGCCAGTCCCCATGCGAGATGCTCGGGGGCCTCTCGGGATTCCTCTCCCGTCGAAGCCGGGGCCTAAGACCTTGTGTGGAATCGGTGCCGGAACCTGAGGATTCCTCTCCAGTGCTGACATGGATCTTGGGGTACTTCTGGAGTCTCCCCAGGGGAGTCAGTCCTCGTCTCGAGTGGGGGCATGCAAGTGCGCTTTCCTCCCGAGCTGTAGCAGCAGTGTCACGCTTCCCTTCGCGTGGATCAAGGGATCAGGGGCTTTCCCTCGAGGCTTTCCCATGAGGCTTTCCCACGAGGCTTTCCCACATGGGCTGTCCCACGTGCCACCGTGGTGTGAGTCGATCCTCGGCTTGAAAGTCGAGGCAGTGTAGGGAAAACAGGTTTCCCTGGAATGGACTGAGACATCTGGGGGACTCTGGGAATGTGGCACGACCCTGGAGTTCCTCTCGCCTTTCCTGTGGAGAGCGCCTCCAATTGAGATGCGACGGGAAGGCCGGGAATTCTTTCCCGACCACGCAGGGAAAGGATCCCTCCTCTCGAGCTAGGAGGCGGAAACGGGGCTCCTCTGGTTGTGGGCGGGACTCTCGTGCTTCCTCTCGAGTGGAGTCGGGTATGTCGGGGAACTTCTTGAGTTGCATCAAGGGTGTGAAGGACCCTTTGGAAGTTCCAGAGTTTAGGTGTGATTAGCCTCAAGACGCCTCAGTGGAAATGGGCCTCATCTCGAATGGAGGGGAGAACCTCCTGGATTTTCTCGAGTTGCGGCAGGTGCTCTCGACTTACGACGGGGACATCAGGGACCCGCTCTGGTGGCCTCAGGAAAGGCCAGTCCCCTTGCGAGTTGCTCGGGGACCTCTCGGGTTTCTGCTCCCGTCGATGCTGGGGCCTAAAACCTTGTGTGGAGTCAGTGCCGGAACCTGAGGATTCCTCTGCAGTGCTGACATGGTCCTTGGGGTACTTCTGGAGTCTCCCCAGGGGAGTCAGTCCTCGTCTCGAGTGGGGACATGCACGTGCCCTTTCCTTCCGAGCTGTAGCAGCAGTGTCGCACTTCCCTTCGCGTGGATCAAGGAATCTGTGGCTTTCCCTCGAGGCTTTCCCACGAGGCTTTCCCACGAGGCTTTCCCACAGGGCTGTCCCACGTGCCACTGTGGTGAGAGTCGATCCTTGGATTGAAAGTCGAGGCAGTGCAGGGAAAACAGGTTTCCCTGGAATGGACTGAGACATGTGGGGGACTCTGGGAATGGTGGCACAACCCTGGAGTTCCTCCCGCCTTTCCTGTGGAGAGCGCCTCCTCTTGAAATGCGACAGGAATGCTGGGAATTCTTTCCCGACCACGCAGGGAAAGGATCCCTACTCTCGAGCTAGTAGGCGGAAACGGGTCTCTGCTGGATGTGGGCGGGAATCTCGTGCTTCCTCTCGAGCGGAGACCGGTTTGTCGAGGAACTTCTTGAGTTGCAGTAAAGGAGTGAATGACCCTTTGGAAGTTCCAGATGTTAGATGTGATTAGCCTCCAGACGCCTCAGTGGAAATGGGCCTCATCTCGCCTGGAGGGGAGAACCTTCTGGATTTTCTCGAGTTGCGGCAGGTGCTCTCGACTTACGACTGGGACCTCAGGGACCCGCTCTGGTGGCCTCAGGAAAGGCCAGTCCCCATGCGAGATGCTCGGGGGCCTCTCGGGATTCCTCTCCCGTCGAAGCCGGAGCCTAAGACCTTGTGTGGAATCGGTGCCGGAACCTGAGGATTCCTCTCCAGTGCTGACATGGATCTTGGGGTACTTCTGGAGTCTCCCCAGGGGAGTCAGTCCTCGTCTCGAGTGGGGGCATGCAGGTGCGCTTTCCTCCCGAGCTGTAACAGCAGTGTCGCGCTTCCCTTGGCGTGGATCAAGGGATCTGGGGCTTTCCCTCGAGGCTTTCCCACGAGGTTTTCCCACGAGGCTTTCCCACAGGGCTGTCCCACGTGCCACCTTGGTGTGCGTCGATCCTCGACTTGAAAGTCGAGGCAGTGCAGGGAAAACAGTTTCCCTGGAATGGACTGAGACTTCTGCAGGACTCTGGGAATATTGACATGACACTGGAGTTCGTCTCGACTTTCCTGTGGAGAGCGCCTCCTCTTGAGATGCGAGCGGAACGCCGGGAATTTTTTTCCGACCAGGCAGGGAAAGGATCCCTCCTCTCGAGCTAGGAGGCGGAAACGGGTCTCCGCTGGATGTGGGCGGGACTCTCGTGCTTCCTCTCGAGTGGAGACCGGTTTTTCGAGGAACTTCTTGAGTTGCAGTAAGGGTGTGAAGGACCCTTTGGAAGTTCCAGAGTTTAGGTGTGATTAGCCTCAGGACGCCTCAGCGGAAATGGGCCTCATCTCGCCTGGAGGGCAGAACCTCCTGGATTTTCTCGAGTTGCGGCAGGTGCTCTCGACTTACGACGGGAACCTCAGGGACCCGCTGTGGTGGCGTCAGGAAAGGCCAGTCCCCATGCGAGTTGCTCGAGGCCCTCTCGGGATTCCTCTCCCGTCGATGCAGGGGCCTAAGATCTTGTGTGGAGTCGGTGCCGGAACCTGAGGATTCCTCTCCAGTGCTGACATGGATCTTGGGGTACTTCTGGAGTCTCCCCAGGGGAGTCAGTCCTCGTCTCGAGTGGGGGCATGCACGTGCACTTTCCTACCGAGCTGTAGCAGCAGTGTCGCGCTTCCCTTCGTGTGGATCAAGGGATCTGTGGCTTTCCATCAAGGCTTTCCCACGAGGCTTTCCCACAGTGCTGTCCCACGTGCCACCGTGGTGTGAGTCCAACCCCGGCTAGAAAGTCGGGACAGTGCAGGGAAAACAGGTTTCCCTGGAATGGACTGAGACATCTGGGGGACTCTGGGAATGGTGGCACAACCCTGGAGTTCCTCTCAACATTCCTGTGGAGAGCGCCTCCTCTTGAGATGCGAAGGGAACGCCGGGAATTCTTTCCCGACCACGCAGGGAAAGGATCCCTACTCTCGAGCTAGGAGGCGGAAACGGGTCTCTGCTGGATGTGGGCGGGAATCTCGTGCTTCCTCTCGAGTCGAGACCGATTTGTCGAGGAACTTCTTGAGTTGCAGTAAAGGAGTGAAAGACCCTTTGGAAGTTCCAGATGTTAGATGCGATTAGCCTCCAGACGCCTCAGCGGAAATGGGCCTCATCTCGCCTGGAGGGGAGAACCTCCTGGATTTTCTCGAGTTGCGGCAGGTGCTCTCGACTTACGACTGGGACCTCAGGGACCCGCTCTGGTGGCCTCAGGAAAGGCCAGTCCCCATGCGAGATGCTCGGGGGCCTCTCGGGATTCCTCTCCCGTCGAAGCCGGGGCCTAAGACCTTGTGTGGAATCGGTGCCGGAACCTGAGGATTCCTCTCCAGTGCTGACATGGATCTTGGGGTACTTCTGGAGTCTCCCCAGGGGAGTCAGTCCTCGTCTCGAGTGGGGGCATGCAAGTGCGCTTTCCTCCCGAGCTGTAGCAGCAGTGTCACGCTTCCCTTCGCGTGGATCAAGGGATCAGGGGCTTTCCCTCGAGGCTTTCCCATGAGGCTTTCCCACGAGGCTTTCCCACAGGGCTGTCCCACGTGCCACCGTGGTGTGAGTCGATCCTCGGCTTGAAAGTCGAGGCAGTGTAGGGAAAACAGGTTTCCCTGGAATGGACTGAGACATCTGGGGGACTCTGGGAATGTGGCACGACCCTGGAGTTCCTCTCGCCTTTCCTGTGGAGAGCGCCTCCTCTTGAGATGCGACGGGAACGGCCGGAATTCTTTCCCGACCACGCAGGGAAAGGATCCTCCTCTCGAGCTAGGAGGCGGAAACGGGGCTCCTCTGGATGTGGGCGGGACTCTCGTGCTTCCTCTCGAGTGGAGTCGGGTATGTCGGGAACTTCTTGAGTTGCATCAAGGGTGTGAAGGACCCTTTGGAAGTTCCAGAGTTTAGGTGTGATTAGCCTCAAGACGCCTCAGTGGAAATGGGCCTCATCTCGAATGGAGGGGAGAACCTCCTGGATTTTCTCGAGTTGCGGCAGGTGCTCTCGACTTACGACGGGGACATCAGGGACCCGCTCTGGTGGCCTCAGGAAAGGCCAGTCCCCTGCGAGTTGCTCGGGGACCTCTCGGGTTTCTGCTCCGTCGATGCTGGGCCTAAAACTTGTGTGGAGTCGTGCCGGAACCTGAGGATTCCTCTGCAGTGCTGACATGGTCCTTGGGTACTTCTGGAGTCTCCCAGGGGAGTCAGTCCTCGTCTCGAGTGGGGACATGCACGTGCCCTTTCCTTCCGAGCTGTAGCAGCAGTGTCGCACTTCCCTTCGCTGTGGATCAAGGATCTGTGGAGGCTTTCCCACGAGGCTTTCCCACAGGGCTGTCCACGTGCCACTGGTGGTGAGAGTCGATCCTTGG
>NW_017200356.1:0-7026 GCF_001704415.2 Capra hircus
ATCCTCAGGTCCCGGCACCGACTCCACACAAGGTCTTAGCCCGGCATCGACGGGAGAGAAATCCCGAGAGGCCCCGAGCAACTCGCATGGGGACTGGCCTTTACCTGAGGCCACCAGAGCGGGTTCCTGAGGTCACCGTCTTAAGTCGAGAGCACCTGCACCAACTCGAGAAAATGCAGGAGGTTCTCCCCTCCAGGGGGAGATGAGGCCCATTTCCTCTGAGGCGTCCCAGGCTAATTACACCTAACCTCTGGAACTTCCAAAGGGTCCTTCACACCATTGCTGCAACTCAAGAAGTTCCCCGATGTACCCGTCTCCACTCGAGAGGAAGCACGAGAGTCCCGCCCACATCCAGAGGAGCCCCGTTTCCGCCTCATAGCTCGAGAGGAGGGATCTTTCCCTGCGTGGTCGGGAAAGAATTCCCGGCGTTCCCGTCGCATCTCAATTGGAGGCGCTCTCCACAGGAAAGGAGAGAGGAACTCCAGGTCGTGCCACCATTCCCAGAGTCTTCCAGACGTCTCAGTCCATTCCAGGGAAACTGTTTCCCTGCACTGCCTCGACTTTCAAGCCAAGGATCGGACTCACACCTCGGTGGCACGTGGGGACAGCCCTGTGGGAAAGCCTGGTGGGAAAGCCTCCTGGGACAAAAGCCTCTGTGGGAAAGCCTCGAGGGAAAGCCACAGATAACTTGATCCCACGCGAAGGGAAGCATGACACTGCTGCTGCAGCTCGGGAGGAAAGCGCACGTGCATGCCCCCACTCGAGACGAGGACTGACTCCCCTGGGGAGACTCCAGAAGTACCCCAAGATCCATGTCAGCACTGAGAGGAATCCTCAGGTTCCGGCACCGACTCCACACAAGATCTTAGGCCCCGGCATCGACGGGAGAGGAATCCTGAGAGGCCCCGAGCAACTCGCATGGGGACTGGCCTTTCCTGAGGCCCAGAGCGGGTCCCTGAGGTCCCCATCGTAAGTCGAGAGCACCTGCTGCAACTCGAGAAAATACAGAGGTTCTCCCCTCCAGGCGAGATGAGGCCCATTTCCCCTGAGGTGTCTCGAGCGTAATCAGTTCTAACCTCTGGAACTTCCAAAGGGTCCTTCACACCCTTGCTGCAACTCAAGAAGTTTCCGACATACCCGTCTCCACTCGAGAGGAAGCACGAGAGTCCCGCCCACATCCAGAGGAGCCCCGTTTCGGCCTCTTAGCTCGAGAGGAGGGATCCTTTCCCTGCGTGGTCGGGAAAGAATTCCCGGCGTTCCCGTCGCATCTCAAGAGGAGGCGCTCTCCACAGGAAAGGCGAGAGGAACTCCAGGGTCGTGCCACCATTCCAGAGTCCCCCAGATGCCTCAGTCCATTCCAGGGAAAACCTGTTTTCCCTGCACTGCCTCGACTTTCAAGCCGAGGATCGACTCACAACACGGTGGCACGTGGGACAGCCCTGTGGGAAGCCTCGTGGGAAAGCCTTTGGAAAGCCTCGAGGGAATGCCCCAAATCCCTTGTTCCACGCGAAGGGGAAGCGTGACATTGCTGCTACAGCTCGGAGGAAAGGGCACGTGCATGACCCAACTCGAGACGAGGACTGACTCCCTGGGAGATTCCAGAAGTACCAAGATCCATGTCAGCACTGGAGAGGAAACCTCAGGTCTGGCACCGACTCCACACAAGGTCTTAGGCCCGATATCGACTGGAGAGGAATCCGAGAGATCCCCGAGAGGCCCCCGAGCAACTCGCAAGGGGACTGGCCTTTCCTGAGGCCACCAGAGCGGGTCCCTGAGGTCCCCGTCGTAAGTCGAGGAGCACCTGCCTTAACTCGAGAAAATCCAGGAGGTTCTCCCTCCAGGCGAGATGAGGCCCATTTCCGCTGAGGCGTCTCGAGGCTAATCACACCTAAACTCTGGAACTTCCAAAGGGTCCTTCACACCCTTGCTGGAACTCAAGAAGTTCCACAACATTCCCGATTCCACTCGAGAGGAAGCACGAGAGGTCCCGCCCACATCCAGAGGAGCCCCGTTTCCGCCTCCTAGCTCGAGAGGTGGGATCCTTTTCTGCGTGGTCGGGAAAGAATTCCCGGCGTTCCCGTCGCATCTCAAGAGGAGGCGCTCTCCACAGGAAAGGCGAGAGGAACTCCAGGGTCGTGCCACCATTCCCAGAGTCGCCCAGATATCTCAGTCCCATTCCAGGGAAAACCTGTATTCCCTGCACTGCCTCAACTTTCAAGCCGAGGATCGACTCACAACCACGGTGGCACGTGGGACAGCCCTGTGGGAAAGCCTCGTGGGAAAACCTCGTGGGAAAGCCTCGAGGGAAAGCCACAGATCCCTTGATCCACTCGAAGGGAAGCGTGACACTGCTGCTACAGCTGGGGAGGAAAGCGCATGTGCATGCCCCCACTCGAGACGAGGACTGACTCCCCTGGGGAGACTCCAGACGTACCCCAAGATCCATGTCAGCACTGGAGAGGATTCCTCAGGTTCCGGCACTGACTCCACACAAGGTCTTAGGCCCCAGCATCGACGGGAGAGGAAACCCGAGAGGCCCCCGAGAGGCCACCGAGTAACTCGCATGGGGACTGGCCTTTCCTGAGGCCACCAGAGAGGGTCCTGAGGTCCCCGACGTAAGTCGAGAGCACCTGCCGAACTCGAGAAAATCCAGGAGGTTCTCCCCTCCAGGGCGAGATGAGGCCATTTCCGCTGAGGCGTCTCCAGGCTAATCACACTAAACTCTGGAACTTCCAAAGGGTCCTTCACACCCATGCTGCAACTCAAGAAGTTTCCACGACATACCCGACTCCACTAGAGAGGAAGCACGAGAGTCCCCGCCCACATCCAGAGGAGCCCGTTTCCGCCTACCTAGCTCGAGAGGACGGATCCTTTCCCCGCGTTGTCGGGAAAGAATTCCCGGCTGTTCCCATCGCATCTCAAGTGGAGGCGCTCTCCACAGGAAAGCGCGAGAGGAACTCCAGGGTCGTGCCACATTTCCAGAGTCCCCCAGATGTCTCAGTCCATTCCAGGGAAACCTGTTTTCCCTGCACTGCCTCGACTTTCAAGCCGAGGATAAACTCACACCACGGTGGCACGTGGGACAGGCCCTGTGGGAAAGGTCGTGGGAAAGCCTCGTGGGAAAGCCTCGAGGGAAAGCCACAGATCCCTTGATCCACTCGAAGGAAGCATGACACTGCTGCTAAAGCTGGGGAGGAAAGTGCATGTGCATGCCCCCACTCGAGACGAGGACTGACTCCCCTGGGGAGACTCCAGACGTACCCAAGATCCATGTCAGCACAGGAGAGGAATCCTCAGGTTCCGGCACTGACTCCACACAAGGTCTTAGGCCCCAGCATCGACAGGAGAGGAAACCCGAGAGGCCCCCGAGAAACTCGCATGGGGACTGGCCTTTCCTGAGGCCACCAGAGAGGGTCCCTGAGGTCCCCGACGTAAGTCGAGAGGACTGCGCAACTCGAGAAAATCCAGGAGATTCTCCCCTCCATGCGAGATGAAGGCCCATTTCCCTGAGGCGTCTCGAGGCTAATCACACCTAAACTCTGGAACTTCCAAAGGGTCCTTCACACCCATGCTGCAACTCAAGAAGTTCCACGACATACCCGACTCCACTAGAGAGGAAGCACGAGAGTCCCGCCCACATCCAGAGGAGCCCGTTTCCGCCTCCTAGCTCGAGAGGACGGATCCTTTCCCCGCGTTGTCGGGAAAGAATTCTGGCGTTCCCATCGCATCTCAAGTGGAGGCGCTCTCCACAGAAAGGCGAGAGGAACTCCAGGGATGTGCCACCATCCCAGAGTCCCCAGATGCCTCAGTCCATTCCAGGGAAACCAGTTTTCCCTGCACTGCCTCGACTTTCAAGCCGAGGATCGACTCACAACCACCGGTGGCACGTGGGACAGCCTGTGGGAAAGCCTCAGTGGGGAAAGCCTTTTGGTAATGCCTCGAGGGAATGCCCCAGATCCCTTGTTCCACGCGAAGGGAAGCGTGACATTGCTGCTACAGCTCGGGAGGAAAGGGCACGTGCATGCCCCAACTCGAGACGAGGATTGACTTCCCTGGGGAGATTCCAGAAGTACCCAAAGATCCATGTCAGCACTGGGAGAGGAATCCTCAGGTCCTGGCACCGACTCCACACAAGGTCTTAGGCCCCGGCATCGACGGGAGAGGAATCCGAGACGCCCCCGAGGTAACTCGCAAAGGAAGTTCCTTTACCGGATGCCACCCAGGGCGCGTCCCTGAGGTCCCCGTCGTAAAGTCCGAGTGCACCTGCCACAACTCGAGAAAATCCAGGAGGTTCTACCCTCCAGGCGAGATGAGGCCATTTCGCTGAGGCGTCCTGAGGGCTAATCACACCTGACCTCTGGAACTTCCAAAGGATCCTTCACACCTTTGCTGCAACTCAAGAAGTTCCCTGACATACCGTCTCCACTCGAGAGGAAGCACGAGAGTCCCGACCACATCAAGAGGAGCCCCGTTTCCACCTCCTAGCTCGAGAGAGGGATCCTTTCCCTGCGTGTCGAGAAAGAATTCCCGGCGTTCCCGTCGCATACTCAAGAGGAGGCGCTCTCCACAGGAAAGGCGAGAGGAACTCCGGGTCATGCCAGCATTCCAGAGTCCCCCAGATGTCTCAGTCCATTCCAGGGAAACCTGTTTTTCTCTGCACTGTTTTGACTTTCAAGCCGAGGATAGACTCACACCACGGTGGCACGTGGGACAGCCCTGTGGGAAAGCCTCGTGGGAAAGCCTCGTGGGAAAGCCTCGAGGGAATGCCACAGATCCCTTGTTCCACGTGAAGGAAAGGTTGACACTGCGGCTACAGCTCGAGGAGGAAATCGCACGTGCCATGCCCCCACTCGAGACGAGGACTGACTCCACTGGGGAGACTCCAGAAGTACCCCAAGATCCATGTCAGAACTGGAGAGGAAACCTCAGGTCTGGCACCGACTCCACACAAGGTCTTAGGCCCCGATATCGACTGGGAGAGGATCCCAAGAGATCCCCGAGAGGCCCCGAGCAACTCGCAAGGGGACTGGCCTTTCCTGAGGCCACCAGAGCGGGTCCCTGAGGTCCCCGTCGTAAGTCGAGAGCACCTGCCGCAACTCGAGAAAATCCAGGAGATTCTCCCCTCCAGGCGAGATGAGGCCCATTTCCGCTGAGGCGTCTCGAGGCGTAATCACTACCTAAACCTCTGGAACTTCCAAAGGGTCCTTCACACCCATTGCTGCAACTCAAGAAGTTCCAGCGACATACCCGATCCACTAGAGAGGAAGCACGAGAGTCCCGCCACATCCAGAGGAGGCCCCGTTTCGGCCTCCTAGCTCGAGAGGAGGATCCTTTCGCCTGCGTTGTCGGGAAAGAATTCCCGGCGTTCCCGATCGCATCTCAAGAGGGAGGCGCTCTCCACAGGAAAGGCGAGAGGACTCCAGGGACGTGCCACCATTCCCAGAGTCCCCAGATGCCTCAGTCCATTCCAGGGAAACAGTTTTACCCTGCACTGCCTCGACTTTCAAGCCGAGGATCGACTCACAACACGGTGGCACGTGGGACAGCCCTGTGGGAAAGCCTCAGGGGGAAAGCCTTTTGGGAAAGCCTCGAGGAATGCCCCAGATCCCTTGTTCCACGCGAAGGGAAGCGTGACATTGCTGCTACAGCTCGGGAGGAAAGGGCACGTGCATGACCCAACTCGAGACGAGGATTGACTTCCCTGGCGGAGATTCCAGAAGTACCCAAAGATCCATGTCAGCACTGGAGAGGAATCCTCAGGTCCTGGCACCCGACTCCACACAAGGTCTTAGGCCCGGCATCGACGGGAGAGGAATCCCGAGACGCCCCCGAGTAACTCGCAAGGAAATTTCCTTTACCGATGCCACCAGGGCGCGTCCCTGAGGTCCCCGTCGTAAGTCCAGTGCACCTGACACAACTCGAGAAAATCCAAGAGGTTCTGCCCTCCAGGCGAGATGAGGCCCATTTCCGCTGAGGCATCTCGAGGCTAATCACATCTAACATCTGGAACTTCTAAAGGGTCCTTCACACCCTTGCTGCAACTCAAGAAGTTCTCCGACATATCCGTCTCCACTCGAGAGGAAGCACGAGAGTCCCGCCCACAACCAGAGGAGCCCCGTTTCCGCCTCCTAGCTCGAGAGGAGGGATCCTTTCCCTGCGTGGTCGGGAAAGAATTTCCGGCGTTCCCGTTGCATCTCAAGAGGAGGCGCTCTCCACAGGAAAGGCGAGAGGAACTCCAGGGTCGTGCCACCATTCCCAGAGTCCCCTGAATGTCTCAGTCCATTCCAGGGAAAACTGTTTCGCCTGAACTGCCTCGACTTTCAAGCCGAGGATCGACTCACACCACGGTGGCACGTGGGACAGCCCTGTGGGAAAGCCTCGTGGGAAAGCCTCGAGGGAAAGACACAGATCCCTTGATCCACGCTAAGGGAAGCGCGACACTGCTGCTACAGCTCGGGAGGAAAGCGCACGTGCAGGACCCCACTCGAGACGAGAACTGACTGCCCTGGTTGAGACTCCAAAATTACCCCAAGATCCATGTCGGCACTGGAGAGGAATCCTCAGGTTCCTTCACTGACTCCACACAAGATCTTAGGCTCCAGCATCGACGGGAGAGGATCCCAAGAGGCCCCCGAACAACTCGCCTGGGGACTGGCCTTTCCTGAGGCCACCAGAGCGGATCCCTGTGGTCCCAGTCATAAGTCGGGGAGCACCTGCCGCAACTCGAGAAAATCCAGGAGGTTCTCCCCCTCCAGGCGAGATGAGGCCCATTTCCGCTGAGGCGTCTCGAGGCTAATCACACCTAAACCTCTGGAACTTCCAAAGGGTCCTTCACACCCTTGCTGCAACTCAAGAAGTTCCCCGACATACCCGTCTCACTCGAGAGGAAGGACGAGAGTCCCGCCCACATCCAGAGGAGCCCCGTTTCGGCCTCCTAGCTCGAGAGGAGGGATCCTTTCCCTGGTGCTCGGGAAAGAAATTTCCGACGTTCTGTCGCATCTCAAGGGAGGCGCTCTCCACAGGAAA
>NW_017200357.1:0-7026 GCF_001704415.2 Capra hircus
GACAGGAAGCACGACAGTCCCGCCCACATCCAGAGGAGCCCCCGGCCTCCTAGCTCGAGAGAGGAGGTATCCTTCCCTGCGTGGTCGGGATAGAATTCCCGTTTTCCTGTCACATCTCAAGAGGAGGCGCTCTCCACAGGAAAGGCGAGAGGAACTCCAGGGTCGTGCCACCATTCCAGAGGTCCCCTGGATGTCTCAGTCCATTCCAGGGAAACCTGTTTTCCCTGCACTGCCTCGACTTTAAGCCGAGGATCGACTCACACCACGGTGGCACGTGGGACAGCCCTGTGGGAAAGCCTCGTGGGAAACCTCCTAGGAAAGCCTCGAGGGAATGCTACAGATCCCTTGATCCCCGGGAAGGGAAGCGTGACACTGCTGCTAAAGCTCGGGGGAGGAACGCGCACGTGCATGCCCCCACCCGAGACGAGGACTGACTCCCCTGGGGAGACACCAGAAGTACCCCAAGATCCATGTCAGCACTGGAGAGGAATCCTCAGGTTCCGGCACCGACTCCACTCAAGGTCTTAGGCCCCAGCATCGACGGGGAGAGGAATCCCGAGAGGCCCCAAGCAACTCGTATGGGAACTGGCCTTTTCTGAGGCCAACAGAACAGGTCCCTGAGGTCCCCATCGTAAGTCTAGAGCACCTGCTGCAACTCGAGAAAATCCAGGAGGTTCTCCCCTCCAGGCGAGATGAGGCCCATTTCCGCTGAGGCAACAAGGGGGTAATCACACTTAAACTCTGGAACTTCCAAAGGGTCCTTCACACCCTTGCTGCAACTCAAGAATTTCCCCGACATACCCGTCTCCACTCAAGAGGAACCCGAGGTTCCCGCCCATATCCAGATTGGCCCCGTTTCCGCCTGCTAGCTCGAGAGGAGGGATCCTTTCCCTGCGTGGTCGGGAAAGAATTCCTAGCGTTCCCGTCTCATCTCAAGAGTAGGCACTCTCCACAGGAAAGGCGAGAGGAACTCCAGTATCAGGCCATTCCCAGAGTCCCCCAGATGTCTCAGTCCATTCCAGGGAAACCTGTTTCCCTGCACTGCCTCGACTTTCAAGCCGAGGATCGACTCACATCGCGATGGCACGTTGGACAGCCCTGTGGGGAAAGGCTCCTGGGAAAGCCTCATGGGAAAGCCTCGAGGGAAAGCCACAGATCCCTTGATCCACGCGATAGGGAAGAGTGACACTGCTGCTACAGCTCGGGAGGAAAGCGCACGTGCATGCCCCCACTCGAGACGAGGACTGACTCCACTGGGGAGACTCCAGAAGTACCCCAAGATCCATATCAGCACTGGGAGAGGAATCCTCAGGTTCCAGCACCGACTCCACACAAGGTCTTAGGCCCCGGCATCGAAGGGAGAGGAATCCCGAGAGGCCCCCGTGCAACTCGCATGGGGACTGGCCTTTCCTGAGGCCACCAGATCGTGTCCCTGAGGTCCCCATCGTAAGTCGAGAGCACCTGCCGCAACTCGAAAAAATCCAGGAGGTTCCCCCTCCAGGCGAGATAAGGCCCATTTCCGCTGAGGCGTCTCGAGGCTAATCACATCTAACATCTGGAACTTACAAAGGGTCCTTCACACCCTTGCTGCAACTCAAGAAGTTCCCCGACATACCCGTCTCCACTCGAGAGGAAGCACGAGAGTCCCGCCCACATCCAGAGGAGCCCCGTTTCCGCCTCTAGCTCGAGAGGATGGATCCTTTCCCTGCGTGGTCGGGAAAGAATTCCCGGGGTTCCCATAGCATGTCAAGAAGAGGCGCTCTCCACAGGAAAGGCGAGAGGAACTCCAGGGTCGTGCCACATTCCCAGAGACCCCACATGTCTCAGTCCATTCCAGGGAAACCTGTTCTCCCTGCACTTCCTCGACTTTCAAGCCCTGGATCGACTCACACCATGGTGGCACGTGGGACAGCCATTTGGGAAATCCTCGTGGGAAAGCCTTGTGGGAAAGCCTCGAGGGAAAGCCACAGATCCCTTGATCCACGCGAATAGAAGTGTGACATTGCTGCTACAGCTCGGGACAAAAGCGCTCATGCATGCCCCCACTCGAGACGAGGACTGACTCCCCTTGGGAGACTCCAGAAGTACCCCAAGATCCATGTCAGCAATGGAGAGGAATCCTCAGGTTCCGGCACCGACTCCACACAAGGTCTTAGGCCCGGCATCGACGGGAGAGGAATCCCTAGAGGACCCCGAGCAACTCGCATGGGGAGTGGCCTTTCCTGAGGCCAGCAGAGGCGGGTCCGTGTGGTCCCGGTCGTAAGTCGAGAGCACCTGCCGACACTCGAGGAAAATCCAGGAGGTTCTCCCCTCCAGGCGAGATGAGGCCCGTTTCCGCTGAGGGCGTTTCGAGGCAAATCACACCTAAACTCTGGAACTTCCAAAGGGTCCTTCACACCCTTTCTGCAACTCAAGAAGTTCCCCGACATACCCGTCTCCAATTGAGTGGAAGCACGAGAGTTCCGCACAATCCAAAGGAGCCCCGTTTCGGCCTCCTAGATCGAGTGGAGTGATACTTCCCCTGCGTGGTCGGGAACGAATCCTGGCGTTCCCATCGACATCTCAAGAGGAGGCGCTCTCCACATGAAAGGCGAGAGGGAATCAAGGGTCGTGCCACCATTCCCAGAGTCCCCAGATGTATCAGTCCATTCCTAGGAAACCTGTTTTCCCTGCACTGCCTGGACGTTCAAGCCGGAGGATCGACTCACACACGGTGGCATATGGGACAGCCCTGTGGGAAAGCCTCGTGGGAAAGTGGGCCTCGAGGGAAAGCCACAGATCCTTGATCCACGCGAAGGGAAGCGTGACAGTACTGCTACAGCTCGGGAGGAAAGCGTACGTGCATGCCCCCTCTCGAGACGAGGACTGACTCCCTGGGAGACTCCAGAAGTACCCCAAGATCCATGTCAAGCACTGGAGAGGAAACCTCAGGTTCCGGCACCCGACTCCACAAAAGGTCTTAGGCCCCAGCATCGGACGAGAGAGGAACCCGAGAGGCCCGAGAGGCACCGAGCAACTCGCATGGGGACTGGCTTTCCTGAGGCCACCAAGAGGGGTCCCTGAGGTCCCCATCGTAAGTCAGAGCACCTGCGGCAACTGGATAAAATCCAGGAGGTTCTCCCCTCCAGGCGAGATGAGCCCATTTCTGCTGAGGGTCTCGAGGCTAATCACACCTAAACTCTGGAACTTCCAAAGGGTCCTTCACACTCTTGCTGCAACTCAAGAAGTTCCCCGACATACCCGACTCCACTCGAGAGGAAGCACGAGAGTCCCGACCACATCCAGAGGAGCCCCGTTTCCGCCTGCTAGCTCGAGAGGAGGGATCCTTTCCCTGCGTGGTCGGAAAGAATTCCCGGCGTTCCCCATCGCATCTCAAGTGGAGGCGCTCTCCACAGGAAAGGCGAGAGGATCTCCAGGTCGTGCCACATTCCCAGAGTCCCCCAGATGTGTCAGTCCATTCCAGGGGAATCCTGTTTTCCCTGCACTGCCTCGACTTTCAAGCCGAGGATCGACTCACACCACGGTGGCACGTGGACAGCCCTGTGGGAAAGCCTCGTGGGAAAGCCTCGAGGGAAAGCCCCCCTGATCCCTTGATCCACGCGAAGGGAAGCGTGACACTGCTGCTACAGCTCGGGAGGAAAGCGCACGTGCATGCCCCCACTCGAGTCGAGGACTGACTGCCCTGGGGAGACTCCAGAAGTACCCTAAGATCCATGTCAGCACTGGAGAGGAAACTCAGGTTCGGCACCGACTCCACACAAGGTCTTAGGCCCCGATCGACGGAAGAGGAATCCGAGAGGCCCCGAGCACTCGCATGGGGACTGGCCTTTCCTGAGGCCACCAGAGGGGGTCCCTGAGGTCCCCATCGTAAGTCAAGAGCACCTGCCGCAACTCGAGAAAATCCAGGAGGTTTCCCCTCCAGGCGAGATGAGGCCCATTTCTGCTGAGCGTCTCAGGTATATTCACCGAACCTCTGGAACTTCCAAAGGGTCCTTCACACCCTTGCTGCAACTCAAGAAGTTCCCCAAAACATACCCGTCTCCACTCGACAGAAGCACGACAGTCCCGCCCACATCCAGAGGAGCCCCGATTCCGCCTCCTAGCTCGAGAGGAGGTATCCTTTCCCTGCGTGGTCGGGATAAGAATTCCCGCGTGTTCCAGTCACATCTCAAGAGGAGGCGCTCTCCACAGGAAAGGCGAGAGAACTCCAGGGTCGTGCCACTATTCCCAGAGTCCCCTGTATGTCTCAGTCCATTCCAGGGAAACCTGTTTTCCCTGCACTGCCTCGACTTTAAGCTGAGGATCGACTCACACCACGGTGGCACTTGGGACAGCCCTGTGGGAAAGCCTCGTGGGAAGCCTCTTGGGAAAGCCTCGAGGGAAAGCCACAGATCCCTTGATCCACGCGAAGGGAAGCGTGACACTGCTGCTAAAGCTCGGGAGGAAAGCGCACTTCATGCCCCACTCGAGACGAGGACTGAGTCTCCTGGGGAGTCTCCAGAAATACCCCAAGATCCATGTCAGCACAGGAGAGAATCCTCAGGTTCCGGCTCCGAATCCACACAAGGTCTTAGGCCCCGACATTGTCGGAAGAGAAATCCCGAGAGGCCGTCGAGCTACTCACATGGGTACTGGCCTTTCCTGAGGCCACAAGAGCGGTCCCTAAGGTCTCCGTCGAAAGTCGAGAGCACCTGTCCGGCAACTCGCGAAAATCCACGGAGGTTCTCCCTCCAGGCGAGATGAGGTCCATTTTCGCTGAGGCGTCTCGAGGCTAATCACACCTAACCTCTGGAACTTTCCAAATGGTTCTTCACACCCTTGCTGCAACTCAAGAAGTTCCCCGACATACCCGTCTCCACTCGAGAGGAAGCACGAGAGTCCCGCCCACATCCAGAGGAGCCCCGTTTCCGCCTCCTAGCTCGAGAAGGAGGGATCCTCTCCCTTCGTGCTCGGGAAAGAATTCCCGGCATTCCCCGTCGCATCTCAAGAGGAGTCTCTCTTACAGGAAAGGCGAGAGGAACTCCAGGGTCGTGCCACCATTCCCAGAGTCCCCAGATGCCTCAGTCCATTCCAGGGAAACCTGTTTTCCCTGCACTGCCTCGATTTTCAAGCCGAGGATCGACTCACACCACGGTGGCAAGTGGGACAGCCCTTGTGGGAAAGCCTCCTGGGAAAGCCTCGAGGGAAAGACACAGATCCCTTGATCCACGCGAAGGGGAAGCGCTGACACTGCTGCTAGAGCTCGGGAGGAAAGGCACGTGCATGCCCCCACTCGAGATCGAGGACTGACTGCCCTGGGGAGACTCCAGAAGTACCCTAAGATCCATGTCTGCACTGGAGAGGGATCCTCAGGTTCCGGCACTGAGTCCACACAAGGTCTTGATGCCCCAGCATCGACGGGAGAGGAATCCCGAGAGGCCCCGAGCTACTCGCATGGGGACTGGCCTTTCCTGAGGCACCAGAGCGGATCCCTGAGGTCCCCATCGTAAGTCGAGAGCACCTGCCGCAACTCGAGAAAATCCAGGAGGTTCTCCCCTCCAGGCGAGATGAGGCCCATTTACGCTGAGGCAACTCAGCGGTAATCACACTTTAACTCTGGAACTTCCAAGGGTCCTTAACACCCTTGCTGCAACTCAAGAAGTTCCCCGATATACCCGTCTCCACTCGAGAGGAAGCACGAGAGTCCCGACCACATCCAGAGGAGCCCCGTTTCCACCTCCTAGCTCGAGAGGAGGGATCCTTTCCTGCGTGCTCGGGAAAAAATTCCCGCGTTTAGGTCGCATCTCAAGAGGAGGACGCTCTCCACAGGAAAGGCGAGAGGAACTCCAGGGTCATGCCACCATTCCCAGAGTCCCCCAGATGTCTCCGTCCATTCCAGGGAACCCTGTTTTCCCTGCACTGTTTTGACTTTCAAGCAGAGGATCGACTCACACCATGGTGGCACGTGGGACAGCCCTGTGGGAAAGCCTCGTTGGAAACCTCGTAGGAAAGCCTCGAGGAATGCTACAGATCCCTTGATCCCCGGAAGGGAAGCGTGACACTGCTGCTAAAGCTCGGGAGGAACGCGCACGTGCATGCCCACCCGAGACGAGGACTGACTCCCCTGGGAAGACACCAGAAGTACCCCAAGATCCATGTCAGCACTGGAGAGGAATCCTCAGGTTCCGCACCGACTCCACTCAAGGTCTTTAGGCCCCAGCATCGACGGGGAGAGGAATCCCGAGAGGCCCCCAAGCAACTCACATGGGAACTGGCCTTTTCTGAGGCCAACAGAACAGGTCCCTGAGGTCCCCATCGTAAGTCTAGAGCACCTGCTGCAACTCGAGAAAATCCAGGAGGTTCTCCCCTCCAGGCGAAATGAGGCCCATTTCCACTGAGGCATCTCGAAGCGAATCACACCTAACCTCTGGAAATTCCAAAGGGTCCTTCACACCTTTGCTGCAACTCAACAAGTTCCCCGACATACCCGACTCCACCCGAGAGGAAACACGAGAGTCCGCCCACATCCAGAGGAGCCCCGTTTCCGCCTCCTAGCTCGAGAGGAGGGATCCTTTCCCTGCGTGGGGAAAAGAATTCCCGGCGTTCCCATAGCATCTCAAGAGGAGGCGCTCTCCACAGGAAAGGCGAGAAGAACTCCAGGGTCGTGCCACGATTCCAAAGTCCCCGAGAGTTCTCAGTCCATTCCAGGGAAACCTCTTTCCCTGCACTGCCTCGACTTTCAAGCGAGGATCGACTCACACCACGGTGTCACGTGGTACAGCCCTGTGGGAAAAGCCTCTGGAAAGCTCGTGGGGAAAGCCTCGAGGGAAAGCCACAGATCCCTTGATCCAAGCAAAGGGAAGCGTGACACTGCTGCTTCAACTCGGGAGAAAGCGCACGTGCATGCCCCCACTCGAGACGAGGACTGAGTCTCCTGGGGAGTCTCCAGAAGTACCCCAAGATCCATGTCAGCACTTGAGAGGAATCCTCAGGTTCCGGCACCGAATCCACACAAGGTCTTAGGCCCCGCATCGTCGGAAGAGGAAT
>NW_017200358.1:0-29532 GCF_001704415.2 Capra hircus
AAGATCTTAGGCCCCGCATCGACGAGAGAGGAATCCCGAGAGGCCCCCGAGCAACTCGCATGGGGACTGGCCTTTCCTGAGGCACCAGAGTGACTCCCAGGGGAGTGGGTCCTAGCAGTGTCATGCTTCCCTTCGCGTGGATCAAGGAATCTGTGGCTTTCCCTCGAGGCTTTCCCACGAGGCTTTCCCACGAGGCTTTCCCAGTGGGCTGTCCCACGTGGCACCGTGGTGTGACTCGATCCTAGGCTTGAAAGTAAGGCAGTGCAAGGAAAACAGGTTTCCCTGGAATGGACTGAGACATCTGTGGAACTCTGGGAATGGTGGCACGACACTGGAGTTCTCTCGCGTTTCCTGTGGAGAGTGCCCGAGCAACTTGCATGGGGACTGGCCTTTCATGAGGCAACAGAGCGGGTCTCTGAGGTCCAAGTCGTAAGTCAAGCTCCTGCTGCAACTCGAGAAAATCCAGGAGGTTCTCCCTCCAGGCGAGATGTGGCCCATATCCGATGAGGCGTCTCGAGGCTTATCAACAAGCGTCTGGAACTACAAAGGGGCTTCAAACCTAGCTGCAACTCAGAAGTTCCCCGAAATACCCCTCTCCACTCGAGAGGAAGCACGAGAGTCCCGCCCACATCCAGAGTAGCCCCGTTACTGCCTCTAGCTCGAGAGAGGGATCCTTTCACTGAGTGGTCGGTCAAGTATTCCCGGAGTTCCCGACTCATCTCAAGAGGAGGCGCTATCCACAGGAAAGGCGAGAGGAACTCCAGATTCGTGCCACCATTCCAGAGTCCCCAGATGTCTCAGTCCATTCCAGGGAAACCTGTTTTCCCTGCACTGCCTCGACTTTCAAGCCGAGGATCGACTCACACCTCGGTGGCACGTGGACAGCCCTGTGGGAAAGCCTGGTGGGAAAGCCTCGTGGGAAAGTCTCGTGGAAAGCCTCGAGGGAAAGCCACAGATGCTTTGATCCACGCGAATGGAAGCTTGACAGTGCTGCTACAGCTCGGGAGGAAAGTTCACGTGCAATGCCCTTACTCGAGACGAGGACTGACTCCCCTGTGGAGACTCCAGAAGTACCCCAAGTTCCATGTCAGCACTGGAAAGAATCCTCAGGTTCCGGCACCGGACTACACAAGGTCTTAGCCCTGGCATCGACGGGAGAGGAATCCCGAGAGGCCCCCGAGCAACTCACATGGGGACTGTCCTTTCCTGAGGCCACCAGAGCGGATCCTTGAGGTCCCTGTCGTAGGATGAGAGCACCTGCAGCAACTTGAGAAAATACAGGAGGTTCTCCCTTCCAGGCGAGATGAGGCCCATTTCCGCTGAGGTGTCACAAGGCTAATCACTCCTAACCTCTGGAACTTCCAAAGGGTCCTTCACACCCTTGCTGCAACTCAAGAAGATCCCAACATACCCGTCTCCACTCGAGAGGAAGCACGAGAGTCCCGCCCACATTCAGAGGAGCCCCGTTTCTGCGTCATAGCTCGAGAGGAGGGATCCTTTCCCTCCGTGGTCGGGAAAGAATTCTCGGCGTTCCCGGTCGCATCTCAAGAGGGGACGCTTTACACAGGAAAAAGCGTGAGGAACTCCAGGGTCGTTCCACCATTCCCAGAGTCCCCCAGATGTCTCAGGACATTCCAGGGAAACCTGTTTTCCCTGCACTGCCTCGACTTTCAAGCCGAGGATCGTCTCACACGACGGTGGCACGTGGGACAGCCCTGTGGGAAAGCCTCGTGGGAAAGTCTCATGGGAAAGCCTCGAGGGAAAGCCACAGATCCCTTGATCCACGTGAAGGGGAGCGTGACACTGCTGCTACAGCTCGGGAGGAAATCGCACGTGCATGCCCCCACTCGAGACGAGGACTGACTCCCCGGGGGAGACTCCAGAAGTACCCCAAGAATCCATGTCAACACTGGAGAGGAATCCTCAGGTTCCAGCACCGACTCCAAACAAGGTCTTAGGCCCGGGCATCGACGGGAGAGGAATCCCGAGATGCCGCCGTGCAACTCGCATGGGGACTGGCCTTTCCTGAGGCCACCAGAGAGGGTCCCTGAGGTCCCCGTCGTAAGTCGAGAGCACCTGCCGCAACTCGAGAAATTCCAGGAGGTTCTCCCTTCCAGGAGAGATGAGGCCAATTTCCGCTGAGGCGTCTCGAGGCTAATCACACCTAACCTATGGAACTTCCAAGGAGTCCTTCAAACCCTTGCTGCAACTCAAGAATTTCCCCGACATACCCGTCTCCAGTCGAGAGGAAGCACGAGAGTCCCACCACATCCAGAGGAGCCTCGTTTCCACCTCATGGCTCGAGAGGAGGGATCCTTTCACTGCGTGGTCGGGAAAGAATTCCCGGCATTCCCCTCGCATCTCAAGAGGAGGCGATCTCCACAGGAAAGGCGAGAGGAACTCCAGGGTCGTGCCACCATTCCCAGAGTCCCCCAGATGTCTCAGGACATTCCAGGGAAACCTGTTTTCCCTGCACTGCCTCGACTTTCAAGCCGAGGATCGACTCACACGACGGTGACACGTGGGTCAGCCCTGTGGGAAAGCCTCGTGGGAAAGCCTCGTGGGAAAGCCTCGTGGGAAAACCTCGAGGGAAAGCCACAGATTCCTTGATCCACGCGAAGGGAAGCGTGACACTGCTGCTACAGCTCTGAAGGAAAGCGCCACTGCATGCCCCCACACGAGACGAGGACTGACTCCCCTGGGGAGACTCCAGAAGTAACCCAAGATCCATGTCAGCACTGGAGAGGAATCCTCAGGTTCAGGCACCGATTCCACACAACGTCTTAGGCCCCGGAATCGACGGGAGAGGAATCCCGAGAGGCCCCCGAACAAATCGCATGGGGACTGGCCTTTCCGGAGGCCACCAGAGCGGGTCCCTGAGGTCCCCATCGTAAGGCTAGAGCACCTGCTGCAACTCGAGAAAATCCAGGAGGTTCTCCCTCCAGGCTAAATGAGGCCCATTTCCTGCTAAGGCATCTCGAGGCTAATCACACCTAAACTCTGGAACTTCGAAAGGGTCTTTCACACCCTTGCTGCAACTCAAGAAGTTCCCCGACATACCCGTCTCCACTCGAGAGGAAGCACGAGAGTTCTGCCCACATCCAGAGGAGCCCCGTTTCCGCCTCCTATCTCGAGAGGAGGGATTCCTTTCACTGTGTTCGGGAAAGAATCGCCGGCGTTGCCGTCGCATTTCAAGAGGAGGCGCTCTCCACAGGAAAGGCGAGAGGAACTCCAGGGTCGGGCCACCATTCCAAGAGTCCCCCAGATGTCTCAGTCCATTCCAGGAAAAACTATTTTCCCTGCACTGCCTCCACTTTAAAGCCGAGGATCGACTCACACAATGGTGGCACGTGGGACAGCCCTGTGGGAAAGCCTCGTGGGAAAGCCTGGTGGGAAAGCCTCGAGGGAAAGACACAGATCCCTTGATCCCCGCGAAGGGAAGCGTGACACTGCTGCTACAGCTCAAGAGGAAAGCGCACGTGCATGTCCCCACACGTGACGAAGACTGACTCCCCTGGGGAGACTCCAGAAGTATCCCAAGATCCATGTCAGCACTGGAGGGGAATCCTAAGGTTCCGGCACCGACTCCACACAAGGTCTTAGGCCCGGGCATCGACGGGAGAGGAGGACCTAGAGGACGCCGTATTACTCGCATGGGGACTGGCCTTTCCTGAGGCCACCAGAG
The DNA here is from genome assembly GCF_001704415.2 of Capra hircus. NCBI lineage: Eukaryota > Metazoa > Chordata > Mammalia > Artiodactyla > Bovidae > Capra > Capra hircus. The sequence continues at coordinate 3,686 of NW_017200358.1, forward strand.
CGGGTCCCTGAGGTCCCCGTCGTAAGTCGAGAATAGCTGCCCCAACACGAGAAAATCCAGGAGGTTCTCCCTTCCAGGCGAGATGAAGCCCAATTCTGCTGAGGCGTCTCGAGGCTTATCACACCTAAACTCTGGAACCTACAAAGGGTCCTTCACACCATTGTTGGAACTCAGCAAGTTCCCCGACATACCCGTCTCCACTCAAGAGGAAGCACGAGAGTCCTGAACACATCCAGAGGAGCCCCGTTTTCGCCTCCTAGCTCGAGAGGAGGGATCCTTTCCCTGCATGGTCGGGAAAGAATTCCCGTCGTTCCCGTCGCATCTCCAGTGGAGGCGCTCTCCACAGGAAAGGCCAGAGGAACTCCAGGGTCGTGCCACCATTCCCAGAGTCCCCCAGATGTCTCAGTCCATTCTAGGGAAACCTGTTTTCCCTGCACTGCCTCGACTTTCAAGCTGAAGATCGACTCACACCACGGTGGCACTTGGGACAGCCCTGTGGGAAAGCCTCTTGGGAAAACCTTGTGGGAAAGCCGCGAGGGAAAGCCACAGATCCCTTGATCCCCGCCACGGGAAGCGTGACACTGCTGCTACAGCTCGGGAGGAAAGCGCACGTGCATGCCCCCACTCGAGACGAGGACTGACTCCCCTGGGGAGACTCCAGGTGTACCCCAAGATCCATGTCAGCACTGGAGGGGAATTCTAAGGTTCCGGCACCGACTCCACACAAGGTCTTAGGCCCCGGCATCGACGTGAGGGGAATCCCGAGAGGCCCCCGAGAAACTCGCATGGGGACTGGCCTTTCCTGAGGCCACCAGAGCGGGTCCCTGAGGTCCCCGTCGTAAGTTGAGAGCACCTGTCACAACTCGACAAATTCCAGTGGGTTCTCCCCTCCAGGTGAGATGAGGCCCATTTCCGCTGAGGCGTCTCAAGGCTAATCACACCTAAAGTCTGGAATTTCCAAAGGGTCCTTCACACCCTTGCTGCAACTTAAGAAGTTCCCCGACACACCTGTCTCCACTCGAGAGGAAGCACCAGAGTCCCGCCCACATCCAGAAGAACCCCGTTTCCGCCTCTTTGCTCGAGAGGAGGGATCCTTTCCCTGCGTAGTCGGGAAAGAATTCCCGGTGTTCCCATAGCATCTCAAGAGGAGGCCCTCTCCACAAAAAGGCGAGAGGAACTCCAGGGTCGTGCCACCAATCCGAGAGTCCTCCGATGTCTCAGTATATTCCAGGGAAACCTGTATTCCCTTCACTGCCTCGACTTTCAAGCCGAGGATCGACTCACACCACGTTGGCACTTTGGACAGCCCTATGGAAAAGCCTCGTGGGAAAGCCTTGTGGAAAAGCTTCGAGGAAAAGCCACTGATTCCTTGATCCACTCGACGGGAAGCATGACACTGCTGCCCCATCTCGGGAGGAAAGCGCACGTGCATGCCCCCACTCGAGACGAGGACTGACTCCCCTAGGGACACTCCAGAAGTACACCAAGATCCATGTCAGCACTGGATAGGAAACCTCAGGTTCCGGCACCAACTCCACCCAAGATCTTAGGTCCTGGCATTAACGGGAGGGGAATCACAAGAGGCCCCCGAGCAACTCGCATGGGGACTGGCCTTTCTTGAGGCCACCAGTCGGGTCTCTGGGTTCCCCGTCGTAATTTGAGAGCACCTGCCACAACTCGAGAAAATTCAGGAGGTACTCCCCTCCAGGCGAGATGAGGCCCATTTCCCAGAGGCTTCTCGAGGCTAATCACACCTAACATCTGGAACTTCCAAAGGGTAATTCACACCCTTGCTGCAACTCAAGAAGTTCCCTGACATACCCGTCTCCACTCGAGAGGAAGCAAGAGATTCCCGCCCACATCCAGAGGAGCCCCGTTTCCGCCTCCTAGCTGGAGAGGAGTGATCCTTTCCCTGCGTGGTCGGGAAAGAATTCCCGGCGTTCCCGTCGCATCTCAAGAGGAGGCGCTCTCCACAGGAAAGGCGAGAGGAACTCCAGGGTCGTGCCACCATTCCCAGAGTCCCCCAGATGTCTCAGTCCATTCCGGGGAAACCTGTTTTCCCAGCACTGCCTTGACTTTCAAGCCGAGGATAGACTCACACCATGGTGGCACGTGGGACAGCCCTGTGGGAAAGCCTCGTGGGAAAGCCTTGTGGGAAAGCCTCGAGGGAAAGGCACTGATCCCTTGATCCAAGCGACGGGAGCATGACACTGCTGCTACAGCTAGGGAGGAAAGCGCAGGTGCATGCCTCCACTCGAGACGAGGACTGACTCCCCTGGGGAGACTTCAGAAGTGCCCCAATATCCATGTCAGCAGTGGAGAGGAAAACCTCTGGTTTCAGCACCGAATCCACACAAGGTCTTAGGCCCCGGCTCCGACGGGAGAGGAATCCCGAAAGGCCCCGAGCAACTCGCATGGGGACTGGCATTTCCTGAGGCCACCAGAGCGGGTCCCTGAGGTCCCCGTCGTAAGTCGAGAGAACCTGCCCTATCTCGAGAAAATCCAGGAGGTTCTCCCCTCCAGGCCCGATGAGGCCCATTTCCGCTGAGTTGTCTCGAAGCTAATCACACCTAACCTCTGAAACTTCCAAAGGATCCTTCACACCCTTGCTGCAACTCAGGAAGTTCCCCGACATACCTGTCTCCACTCGAGAGGAAGCACGAGCGTCCCGCCAACATCCAGAGGAGCCCCGTTTCCGCCTCCTAGCTCGAGAGGAGGGATCCATTCCCTGGGTGGACGGAAAAGAATTTCCGGCGTTCCTGTCGCATCTCAAGAGGAGGCGCTCTCCACAGGAAAGGCGAGAGGAACTCCAGGGTGGTTACACCATTCCCAGAGTCCCCCAGATGTCTCAGTCCATTCCAGGGAAAACTGATTTCCCTGCAATGCCTCGACTTTCAAGCCAAGGATCGACTCACACCACGGTGGCACGTGGGACAGCCCTGTGGGAAAGCCTCGTGGGAAAGACTCATAGGAAAGCCTCGAAGGAAAGCCACAGATCCCTTAATCCACTCGACGGGTATCGTGACACTGCTGCTACAGCTCGGGGGAAAGAGCACGTGCATGCCCCCACTAGATACGAGGACTGACTCCGCTGGGGAGACTCCAGAAGTACCCCAAGATCCATGTCAGCACTGGAGAGGAATCCTCAGGTTCCGGCACCGACTCCACACAAGGTCTTAGGCTCCGGCATCGACGGGAGGGTTATCCCGAGAAGCCCCCGAGCAACTTCCATGGGGACTGGCCTATCCTGAGGCCCCCAGGGCGGGTCCCTGAGGTCCCTTTAGTAAGTCGAGAGCACCTTCCGCAACTCGACAAAATCCAGGAGGTTCTCCCCTCCAGGCGAGATGAGGACCATTTCCGCTGAGGGGTCACGAGACTAATCACATCTAACATCTGGAACTTCCAAAGGGTCCTTCACACCCTTGCTGCAACTCAAGAAGTTCCCCGACATACCTGTCTCCACTCGAGAGGAACCACGAGAGTCACGCCCACATCCAGAGGAGCCCCGTTTCCGCTTCCTAGCTTGAGAGGAGGGATCCTTTCCCTGCGTGCTCGTCAATGAATTCCCGGCGTTCCCCTCGCATCTCAAGAGGAGGCGCTCTCCACAGGAAATGCGAGAGGAACTCCAGGGTCGTGCCACCATTCCCAGAGTCCCCCAGATGTCTCAGTCCATTCCCGGGAAACCCTTTTTCCCTGCACTGCCTCGACTTTCAAGCCGAGGATCGACTCAAACCACGGTGGCACGTGGGACACCCTGTGGGAAAGCCTCGTGGGAAAGCCTCGAGGGAAAGCCTCGAGGGAAAGCCACAGATCCCTTGATACACGCGAAGGAAAGCGTGACAGTGCTGCTACAGCTCGGGAGGAAAGAGCACGTGCATGCCCCCACTCGAGACAAGGACTGATTCCCCTGGAGAGACTCCAAAAGTACCCCAAGATCCATGTCAACACTGGAGAGGAATCCTCAGTTTCCCGGCACCCACTCCACACAAGATCTTAGGCGCCAGCATCGACGGGAGAGGAATCCCGAGAGGCCCCCGGGCAACTCGCATGGGGACTTGTCTTTCCTGAGGCCATCAGAGCGGTTCCTTGAGGTCCCCGTCGTAAGTCGAGAGCACCTGCCGCAACTCGAGAAAATCCAGGAGGTTTTCCCCTCCAGGCGAGATGAGGCCCATTTCCGCTGAGGTGTCTCGAGGCTAATCACACCTAAACTCTGGAACTTCCAAAGGGTCCTTCACACCCTTGCTGCAACTCAAGAAGTTCCCCGACATACCCGTCTCCACTCGAGAGGAAGCATGAGAGTCCCGCCCAAATCCAGAGGAGCCTCGTTTCCGCCTCCTAGCTCGAGGGGAGGGATCCTTTCCCAGCGTGGTCGGGAAAGAATTCCCGGCGTTCCCGTTGCATCTCAAGAGGAGGCGCTCTCCACAGGAAAGGCGAGAGGAACTCCAGGGTCGGGCCACCATTCCCAGAGTCCCCTGGAAGTCTCAGTCCATTCCAGGGAAAGCTGTTTTCCCTTCACTGCCTCGAATTTAAAGCCAAGGATCGACTCACACCACAGTGGTACGTGGGAAAGCCCTGTGGGAAGCCTCGTGGGAAAGCGTCATGGGAAAGTCTAGAGGGAAAGCCACAGATCCCTTGATCCACGAAAAGGGAAGCATGACACTGCTGCTACAGCTCAGGAGGAAATCGCACGTGCATGCCCCCTCTCGAGACAAGGACTGACTCCCCTGGGGAGACTCCAGAAGTACCACAAGATCCATGTCGGCACTGGAGAGGAATCCTCAGGTTCCGTCACTGAGTCCACACAAGGTCTTAGGCCCCAGCATCGACGGGAGAGGAATCCCGAGAGGCCCGGGAGAAACTCGCATGGGGACTGGCCTTTCCTGAGGCCACCAGAGCGGGTCCCTGAGGTCCCCATCGTAAGTCGAGAGCACCTGCCGCAAGTCGAGAAAATCCAGGAGGTTGTCCCCTCCAGGCGAGATGAGGCCCATTTCCGCTGAGGCGACTGGAAGCTAATCACCCCTAATCTCTGGAACTTCCAAAGGGTCCTTCACAGCCTTGCTGCAACTCAAGAAGTTCCCCGACATACCCGTCTCCACTCAAGAGGAAGCACGAGAGTCCCGCCTACATCCAGAGGGGCCCCATTTCCGCGTCCTAGCTCGAGAGGAGGGATCCTTTCCTTTCGTGGTCGGCAAAGAATTCCCGGCGTTCCCGTCGCATCTCAGGAGGAGGCGCTCTCCACAGGAAAGGCGAGAGGAACTCCAGGGTCGTGCCACCATTCCCAGAGTCCCCAAGATGTCTCAGTCCATTCCAGGGAAACCTGTTTTCCCTGCACAGCCTCGACATTCAAGCCGAGGATCGACTCACATCATGGTGGCACGTGGGACAACCATGTGGGAAAGTCTCGTGGGAAAGCCTCGTGTGAAAACCTCCAGGGAAAGCCATAGATCCATTGATCCACGCGAAGGGAAGCGTGACACTGCTGCTACAGCTGGGGAGGTAAGCGCACGTGCATGCCCCCACTCGAGACGGGGACTGACTCCCCTGGGGAGACTCCAGAAGTACCCCAAGATCCATGTCGGCACTGGAGAGGAATCCTCAGGTTCCGGCACCGACTCCACACAAGGTCTTAGGCCCCGGCATAGACGGGAGAGGAATCCCGAGAGGCCCCCGAGCAACTCGCATGGGGACTGGCCTTTCCTGAGGCGACCAGAGCGGGTCCCTGAAGTCCCCGTCGTTAGTCGAGAGCACCTGCCGCAACTCGAGAAAATCCAGGAGGTTCTCCCCTCCAGGCGAGATGAGGCCCATTTCCGCTGAGGCGTCTCGAGGCTAATCAAACCTAACCTCTGGAACTTTCAAGGGGTCCTTCACACCCTTGCTGCAACTCAAGAAGTTCCCCGACATGCCCGTCTCCACTCGAGAGGAAGCACGAGAGTCCCGCCCACATCCAGAGGAGCCCTGTTTCCGCCTCCTAGCTCGAGAGGAGGGATCCTTTCCCTGCGTGGTCGGGAAAGAATTCCCGGGTTCCCGTCGCATCTCAAGAGGAGGCGCTCTCCACAGGAAAGGCGAGAGGAACTCCAGGGTCGTGCCACATTCCCTGAGTCCCCCAGATGTCTGAGTCCATTCCAGGGAAATCTGTTTTCCCTTCACTGCCTCGACTTTAAAGCCAAGGATCGACTCACACCACAGTGGTACGTGGGAAAGCCCTGTGGGAAGCCTCGTGGGAAAGCGTCATGGGAAACTCTAGAGGGAAAGCCACAGATCCCTTGATCCACGAAAAGGGAAGCATGACACTGCTGCTACAGCTCGGGAGGAAATCGCACGTGCATGCCCCCTCTCGAGACAAGGACTGACTCCCCTGGGGAGACTCCAGAAGTACCACAAGATCCATGTCGGCACTGGAGAGGAATCCTCAGGTTCCGTCACTGAGTCCACACAAGGTCTTAGGCCCCAGCATCGACGGGAGAGGAATCCCGAGAGGCCCGGGAGAAACTCGCATGGGGACTGGCCTTTCCTGAGGCCACCAGAGCGGGTCCCTGAGGCCCTCGTTGTAAGTCGAGAGCACCTGCCACAACTCGAGAAAATCCAGGAGGTTCTCCCCTCCAGGCGAGATGAGGCCCATTTCGGCTGAGACAACTAGGGGGTAATCAGACTTAAACTCTGGAACTTCCAAAGGGTCCTTCACAGCCCTTGCTGCAACTCAAGAAGTTCCCCGACATACCCGTCTCCACTCAAGAGGAACCCGAGCGTCCCGCCCGTATCCAGAGTGGCCCCGTTTCCGCCTGCTAGCTCGAGAGGAGGGATCCTTTCCCTGCGTGGTCCTGAAAGAATTCCTAGCGCTCCCGTCTCATCTCAAGAGGAGGCGCTCTCCACAGTAAAGGCGAGAGGAACTCCAGTATCAGGCCCCATTCCCAGTGTCCCCCAGATGTCTCAGTCCATTCCAAGGAAACCTGTTTTCCCTGCACTGCCTCCACTTTCAAGCCGAGGATCGACTCACACCGCGATTTCAGGTTGGACAGCCCTGTGGGAAAGCCTCGTGGGAAAGCCTCGTGGGAAAGCCTCGAGGGAAAGCCACAGATCCCTTAATCCACGCGTAGGGAAGCGTGACACTGCTGCTACAGCTCGGGAGGAAAGCGCACGTGCATGCCCCCACTCGAGAGGAGGACTGACTCCCCTGGGGAGACTCCAGAAGTACCCCAAGATCCATGTCAGCACTGCAGAGGAAACCTCAGGTTCCGGCACTGACTCCACACAAGGTCTTAGGCCCCGGCATCGACGGGAGAGGAATCCCGAGAGGCCCCGAGCAATTCGCATGGGGAGTGGCCTTTTATGAGGCCCCCAGAGCGGGTCGTTGAGGTCACTGTCGTAAGTCGACAGCAACTGCCCTATTTCGAGAAAATCCAGGAGGTAGTCCCCTCCAGGCGAGATGAGGCCCATTTCCGCTGAGGCGACTGGAAGCTAATCACCCCTAATCTCTGAAACTTCCAAAGGGTCCTTCACAGCCTTGCTGGAACTCAAGAAGTTCCCCGACATACCCGTCTCCACTCAAGAGGAAGCACGAGAGTCCCGCCCACATCCAGATGGGCCCCGTTTCCGCCTCCTAGCTCGAGAGGAGGGATCCTTTCCTTTCGTGGTCGGGAAAGAATTCCCGGCGTTCCCGTCGCATCTCAAGAGGAGGCGCTCTCCACAGTAAAGGCGAGAGGAACTCCAGGGTCGTGCCACCATTCCCAGAGTCCCCCAGATGTCTCAGTCCATTCCGGGGAAACCTGTTTTCCCAGCACTGCCTCGACTTTCAAGCCGAGGATCGACTCACATCACGGTGACACGTGGGACAGCACTATGGGAAAGCCTCGTGGGAAAGCCTCGTGGGAAAGCCTCGAGGGAAAGCCACAGATCCCTTGATCCACGCGAAGGGAAGTGTGACACTGCTGCTACAGCTCGGGAGGAAAGCCCACGTGCATGACCCCACTCGAGACGAGGACTGACTCCCCTGGGGAGACTCCAGAAGTACCCCAAGATCCATGTCAGCACTGGAGGGGAATCCTAAGGTTCCGGCACCGACTCCACACAAGATCTTAGTCCCCGGCATCGACGTGTGGGGAATCCCGAGAGGCCCCCGAGCAACTCGCATGGGGACCTGCCTTTCCTGAGGCCCCAGAGCGGGTCGTTGAGGTCCCCGTCGAAAGTCGAGAGCACCTGCTGCAACTCGGGAAAATCAAGGAGCTTCTCCCCTCCAGGCGAGATGAGGCCCATTTCCACTGAGGCGTATCGAGGCTAATCCCACCTATCCTTTGGAACGTGCAAACGGTCCTTCACACCCTTGCTGCCACTCAAGAAGTTCCCCGACATACCCGTCTCCACTCGAGAGGAAGCACGAGCGTTCTGCCCACATCCAGAGGAGCCCCGTTTCTGCCTCCTAGCTCGAGAGGAGGGATCCTTATCCTGCGTGGTCGGGAAAGAATTCCCGGCGTTCCCGTCGCATCTCAAGACGAGGCGCTCTCCACAGGAAAGGCGAGAGGAACTCCAGGGTCGTGCCACCATTCCCAGAGTCCCCCAGATGTCTCAGTCCATTCCAGGGAAACCTGATTTCCCTGCACTGCCTCGACTTTCTAGCCGAGGATCGACTCACATCTCGGTGGCATGTGGGAGAGCCCTGTGGGAAAGCCTCGTGGGAAAACCTCGAGGGAAAGCCTCGAGGGAAAGCCACAGATACCTTGATCCACGCGAAGGGAAGCGTGACACTGCTGCAGCTCGGGAGGAAAGCGCACGTGCATGCCCCCACTCGAGACGAGGACGGACTCCCCTGGGGAGACTCCAGAATTACCCCAAGATCCATGTCAGCACTGGAGAGGAATCCTCAGGTTCCGGCACTGACTCCACACAAGGTCTTAGGCCCCAGCATCTACGGGAGATGCATCCCAAGAGCCCCCCGTGCAACTTGCAAGGGGACTGGCCTTTCCTGAGGCCACCAGAGCGGGTCCCTGAGGTCCCTGTCGTAAGTCGAGAGCACCAGCCGCACGTCGAGAAAATCCAGGAGGTTCTCCCTTCCAGGCGAGATGAGGCACATTTTCGCTGAGGTGTCTCAAGGCTAATCACAACTAACCTCTGGAACTTACAAAGGGTCCGTCACACCCTTCCTGCAACTCAAGAAGTTCCCGGTCATACCCGTCTCCACTCGAGAGGAAGCACGAGCGTCCCGCCCACATCCAGAGGAGCCCCGTTACTGCCTCCTAGCTCGAGAGGAGGGATCCTTTCCCTGCAGGGTCGGGAAATAATTCCTGGCGTTCCCGTGGCATCTCTAGAGGAGGCGATCTCCACATGAAAGCCGAGAGGGAATCAAGGGTCGTGCCACCATTCCCAGAGTTCCCCAGATGTCTCAGTCCTTTCCAGGGAAACCTGTCTTCGCTGCACTGCCTGGACGTTCAAGCGAGGATCGACTCACACCACGGTGGCACGTGGGACAGCCCTGTGGCAAAGCATCGTGGAAAGCTTCGTGGGAAAGCCTCGAGGGAAAGCCTCGAGGGAAAGCCACAGATCCCTTGATCCACGCGAAGGGAAGCGTGACAGTGCTGCTACAGCTCGGGAGGAAAGCACACGTGCATGCCCCCTCTCGAGACGATGACTGACTCCCCTGGGGAGACTCCAGAAGTACCCCAAGATCCATGTCAGCACTGGAGAGGAATCCTCAGGTTCCGGCACCGACTCCTCACAAGGTCTTAGGCCCAGGCTTCGACGGGAGAGGAATCCCGAGAGGCCCCCGAGGAACTCGCATGGGGACTGGCCTTTCCTGTGGTCACCAGAGTGGGTCCCTGAGGTCCCCGTCGTAAGTCGGGAGCACAAGCCACAACTCGAGAAAATCCAGGACGTTCTCCCCTCCAGGCGAGATGAGGCCCATTTCCGCTGAGGCGTCTCCAGGCTAATCACACCTAACCTCTGGGAACTTCCAAAGGGTCCTTCACACCATATCTGCAACTCAAGAAGTTCGCCGACATACCCGTCTCCACTCGAGAGAAAGCACGAGAGTCCCGCCCACATCCAGAGGATCCCCGTTTCCGCCTCCTAGCTCGAGAGAGGGATCCTTTCCCTGCGTGGTCGGGAAAGAATTCCCGGAGTTCCCGACGCATTCTAAAGAGGAGGCACTCTCCACAGGAAAGGCGAGGGAACTCCAGGGTCGTGCCACCATTCCCAGAGTCCCCAAGATGTCGCAGTCCATTCCAGGGAAAACTTTTTTCCCCTGCACTGCCTCGACTTTCAAGCCGAGGATCGGACATCGACACACACCACGGTGGCACGTGGGACAGACTTGTGGGAAAGCCTAGTGGGAAAGCCTCGTGGGAAAGCTTCGAGGGAAAGCCACAGATCCCTTGATCCACGCGAAGGGAAGCGTGACCCTGCTGCTCCAGCTCGGGAGGAAAGCCCACGTGCATGCCCCCACTTGAGACGAGGACTGACTCCCTGGGGAAAACTCCAGAAGTACCCCAAGATCCATGTCATCACTGGAGAGGAATCCTCAGGTTCCGGCACCGACTCCACACAAGGTCTTAGGCCCCCGAATCGACGGGAGAGGAATCACGAGTGGCCCCCGAGAAACTCGAATGGGGATTGGCCTTTCCTGAGGCCACCAGATCGGGTCCCTGAGGTCCCCGTCGTAAGTCGAGAGCACCTGCCGCAACTCGAGAAAATCCAGGAGGTTCTCTCCTCCAGGCGAGATGAGGCCCATGTCCGCTGAGGCGTCTCGAAGCTAATCACACCTAACCTCTGGAACTTCCAAAGGGTCCTTCACATCCTTGCTGCAACTCAAGAAGTTCCCCGACATACCCGTCTCCACTCGAGAGGAAGCACGAGAGTCCCGCCCACATCCAGAGGAGCCCCGTTTCTGCCTCCTAGCTCGAGAGTAGGATCCTTTCCCTGCGTGTACGGGAAAGAATTCCCGGCCATTCCCGTCACATCTCAAGAGGAGGCGCTCTCCACAGGAAAGGCGAGAGGAACTCCAGGGTCCGTGCCACCATTCCCAGAGTCCCCCAGATGTCTCCGTCCATTCCAGGGAAACCTGTTTTCCCTGCACTGCCTCGAATTTAGACCCGAGGTTCCACTCTCACCACGGTGGCACGTGGACAGCCCTGTAGGAAAGCCTCGTGGGAAAGCCTCGTGGAAAGCCTCGAGGGAAAGCCACAGATCCCTTGATCCATGAGAAGGGAAGCGTGACACTGCTGCTACAGCTCGGGAGGAAAGCGCAAGTGCATGCCCCCATTCAAGACGAGGACTGACTCCCCTGGGGAGACTCCAGAAGTAACCCACGATCCATGTCAGCACTGGAGAGAAATCCTCAGGTTCCAGCACCGACTCCACACAAGGTCTTAGGCCCTGGCATCGATGGCAGAGCAATACCGAGAGGCCCCCGAGCAACTCGCATGGGGACTGACCTTTCCTGAGGCCACCAGAGCGGGTCCCTTAGTCGTAAGTCGAGGGGCACCTGCCGCAACTCGAGAAAATCCAGGAGGTTCTCCCCTCTAAGCGAGATGATGCCCATTTCCAGGAGAGGCGTCTCGAGGGTAATCACATCTAACCTCTGGAACTTCCAAAGGATCCTTCACACCCTTGCTGCAACTCAAGAAGTTCCCGACATACCCGTCTCCACTTGAGAGGAATGAGGAGAGTCCCTCCCTCATCCAGAGGACCCCATTTCCGCCTTCTAGCTCGTGTCGGGAAATAATCCGGGCGTTCCCGTGGCATCTCAAGAGGAGGCGATCTTCACATGAACCAGACGGGAAATTCAAGGTGGCACCATGCCAATCTTCCCCATATGTCTCAGTCCTTTTCAGGAAAAACTTCTTTGCCCTGCCACTGCCTCGACTGTTCAAGCAGGATCGACTCCACACACACTGGTGGCACGGGCGACAGCCCTGTCGGAAAGCCATCGTGCGCGAAAGCGCGTGGAAAGCCTCAGAAGCTCGAGGAAGCACAAGATCCCTGATCCCTCGAAGGGGAAGCCGTACACGTGCTGCCTACAGCTCGCGAGAAAGCACACGTGCATGTGCCCCCTCCAGAGACGGAGACTGACTCCCCTGGGCAGACTCCAGAAGTACCCAAGATCCATGTCAGCACTGGAGAGGAATCCTCAGGCGTCCGGCACCGACCTCCACACAAGTCTTAGCCCGCTCGACTGGGTTAGAGGAGACCTTAGATGACGGGCCCGGGATACTCGCATGGGCACTGGCCTTTCCTGAGCGCACCCAGAGTGGTCCCTGAGTCCCCGTCGTAAGTCGAGAAAAGCACCTCCACAACCGCAGAAACCAGGAGTTGTCCCTCAGGCGAGATGAGCCCAATTTCCTGAGCGTCTCACAGGCTTATCACACCTGTAAACTCTGGAACTCCAAAGGTCCTTCACAACCATTGTATGCAACTCAAGCAATCTCGCCGACTATACCCGTCTCCACTCGAGAGAAGCACGACAGTCCCTGACCCACATCACGAGGATCCCACGTTTTCGCCTCCTAGCTCCGAGAGAGGCGATCCATTTCCTGCAATGTTCGGGAAAGAATCCCGGAGTTCCCGTCGCATCTCAGAGTGCAGCCTCTCCACAGAAAGGCCGACGGAACTCAGGTTCGCCTGCCACCATTCCAGAGTCCCCAGATATGTCTCAGTCCATTCCAGGGAAAACTTTTTCCCTGCACTGCCTCGACTTTCAAGCGAGATCGACTCACCCACGTTGCACGTGGGACAGCCCTTGTGGGAAAGCTCTGTGGAAACCTAGTGGAACTCGAGGGAAAGCCACAGATCCCTTCCATCCACGCGATGAAGCTTGACCTGCGGCTCGAGCTCGGGGAAAGCACCACGTGCATGGCCCCACTAGAGACGAGGACTGACTCCCCCCTGGGGAGACTCCAGAAGTACCCCAAGATCCATGTCAGCACTGGAGAGAATCCTCGGGTCCGCACCGACCCACAAAGTCTTAGGCCCCGGGATCGACGTGAGGATAATCACGAGGCCCCGACAAACTTCGATGGGGACTTGCCTTCCTGGCCCACCAGACGTCCCTCGAGGTCCCGTCGTAAGTCAGAGCACCTGCCGCAACTCGCAGAAAATCCAGGAGTTCTCTCGCAGGCCGAGTGAGGCCCATTCCGCTGAGGCGTCTCGAGCTAATCACACCTAACCTGGAACTTCCAAAGGGTCCTTCACATCCTTGCTGCAACTCAAGAAGTTCCCGACACACCTGTCTCCACTCGAGAGGAAGCACGAGAGTCCCGCCCACATCCAGAGACCCCCGTTTCCGCCTCCTAGCTCGAGAGAGCGATCCTTTCTGCGGTCGGCGAAAGAATTCCCGGTTCCCGTCACATCTCAAGAGAGGCCTCTCACAGGAAAGCGAGAGAACCAGGTCGTGCCACCATTCTCCAGAGTCCCCCAGAGTCTCAGTCCATTCCAGGAAACCTTTTTCCCTTGCACTGCTCGACTTTCAAGCCAGGATCGACTCACACCACGGGTGGCACGTGGACACCCATGATGAAAGCCTCGTGGGAAAGCCTCGGGGGAAAGCTCGAGGGAAAGCCACAGATCCCTTGATCACCAATGCGAGGAACGTGACACTGCTCCCTACAGCTCGGGGAGGAAAGCAGCACGTGCATCCCCACTTCAAGACGAACTGACTCCCCTGGGGAGACCTCCAGAAAGTTTACCCAAGATCCATGTCACACTGGAGAGAAATCCTCAGGTTCCAGCACCAGACTCCACCACAGTCTTAGGTCCCTGGCATCGAGCCAGAGCAATACGCAGAGCCCAGCAACTCGATGGCACTGCCTTCCTGAGGCCACCAGAAGCGGGTCCCTTTGGCCCCGTCGTAAGTCGAGAGCACCTGCCGACACTCGAGAAAATCCAGGATTTCTCCCCTCCAGGCGATATGAGCCCATTTCCGAGAGGCGTTCTCGAGGCTAATCACACTAAACTCTAAACTTCCAAACGGTCCTTCACACCCTTGCTGCAACTCAAGAAGTTCCCCGACATACCGCTCCACTCGAGCAGGAATGAAGAGTCCCCCCATCCGAGAGCCCGTTTCCGCTCCAGCTCTGAGCTGCGGATCCTTTCCTGGGGTCGGCGAAAGAATTACCCAGCTTCCCGTTCGCATCTAGCTCACAGGAAGGGCCGCCGACCCGCAGGGGCCCGGCGCCGCGCCGCGCGTGGCGCCGTGGCCCCGCGCGAGAGGAATCCAGGGTCGTGCCACCATTCCAGAGTCCCCAGATGTCTCAGTCCATTTCCAGCGGAAACCTGTTCCCTGACTGCCCCGACTTTCAGCACGAGATCGACTCACACCACGGTGGCTGTGGGAACAACCTGTGGGAAAGCCTCGTGCGCGAAGAGCGAGGGAAAGCCACAGATTCCTTGATCCACGCGGAGAGAAGCGTACACTGCTGCTCAGCCTCGAGAGGAAATCCACGTGCATGCCCCATTCAGACAAGGATGACTCCCCTCTGGAGACTCCAAAAGTACCCCAATCCATGTCGAGCACTGGAGAGGAACCTCAGGTTGCGCACTGATCCACACAAGGTCTAGGCCCGCATCGACGGCAGATGCAATCCCGAGAGGCCCCCGAGCAACTCGCATGGGACTGGCCTTCCTGAGGCCACAGAGCGGGTCCCATGAGGTACCCGTCGTAAGTCGAGAGCACCTGCCGCAACTCGAGAAAATACCAGGAGCGTTCTCGCTCCAGGCGAGATGAGCCCATTTCCGCTAAGAGCCTCTCGAGGCTAATACACCTAACTCTGCGAACTTACAAAGGTCCTTCACAGCCTTGCTGCAACTCAAGAAGTTCCCCGACATACCCGTCTCCACTCGAGGGAAAGCAACGAGAGTCCGCCCACTAGAGAAGCCCCGTTTACCGCCTCCTAAGCTCGAGAGGAGGGACCTTATCCCTGCCGTGGACGAAAGAATCCTGGCGTTCACTGTCGCATCTCAAGAGGAAGGCGACTCTCCACAGGAAGGCGAAGAGGAACTCACAGGCGTGCCACCATTCCCAGAGTCGCCCCAGATGTCTCAGTCCATGAGGAAACCTGTTTCCCTGCACTGCCTCGATTCAAGCGAGCATGACTCACACCACAGTGGCGCACTGTGGGAACAGCTCCTGCTGGAAAGCCTCGTCCGCGAAAGACCACAGATCCTTGATCACGCCGAAGGGAGCGTGACAGCTGCTGCCTACAGCTCGCGGAGGAAAGCGCACATGCATGCCCCCACTCGAGACGAGGACTGGACTCCCCTGGGGAGACTCCCAGAAGTACCCCAAGATCCATGTCAGCACTGGAGAGGAATCCTCAGTTCGGCACCGATATCCACACAAGGTCTTAGGCCGCATCGACGAGAAGAGAATCCCGAGAGGCCCCAGCAACTCGCATGGGACTGGCCTTTCCTGAGGCGACCAGAGCGGTCCCTGAGTCCCCGTCGTAAGTCGAAGACCTGCCGCAACTCGAGAAAATCCAGGAGGTTCTTCCCCTCCAGGCGAGATGAGGCCCATTTCCGCTGACGGGTTCTCAGAGCTAATCAACTCTAACCTCTGGAACTTCCAAAGGTGGCTCTTCACACCCTTGCTGCACTCAAGAAGTTCCCGACATACCCGTCTCCACTAGAGAGAAGCACGAGAGTCCCCCCCACATCCAGAGGAGCCCCGTTTCCGCCGCCTACTCGAGAGGAGGGATCCTTTCCCTGCGTGGTCGGGAAAGAATCCGGAGTTCCCGTCGCATCTCAAGAGGAGCGGCTCTCCACAGAAAGCGAGAGGAACTCCAGGGTCGTGCCACATTCCCAGATCCCCAGATGTCTTCAGTCCATTCCAGGGAAACTGTTTTCCTCACTGCCTTGACTTTCAAAGCGCAGGATCGAACTACACCACGGTGGACGTGGGACAGCCTTGGAAGCAGCCTGGGAAAGCCTCCGTGGGAAAGCCTTGAGGGAAAGCACAATCCCTTGATCCACCGCGAAGGTAAGCATGCACACTGCTGCTAAGCTCGGGAGGAAAGCGCACTGGCATGCCCCCACTCGAGCTAGAGGACTGACTCCCTGGGAGACTCCAGAAGCTACCCAAAGATCCATGTCAGCACTGGAGAGGAATCCTCAGGTTCCGGCCACGATCCACACCAAGGTCTTAGGCCCAGCACGTACGAGAGGAATCCGAGGCCCCAGAGGGAACTCGCATGGGACTGGTCTTTCCTGAGGCCACCAGAGCGGGCTTCCCCTGAGCGCCCTCGTAAGTCGAGAGCCACTGCCGCAACTCAAGAAAAAGCCAGACGTTCTCCCCTCCAGGCGAGATGAGCGCCCGCCGCGACGCCCATTTCGCTGAGTCTCGAGGCTAATCACATCTAAATCTGGAACTTCCAAAGCGGTCCTTCACAACCCTCTCTGCAACTCAAGAAGTTCCCCGACATACCGTCTCACTCGAGAGGAAGCACGAGAGTCCCGCCCATTCAGCCAGAGAGCCCCGTTTCCGCCTCCTAGCTCGAGAGGAGGATCCTTTCCCTCGGCGTGTCCGGAAGAATTCCACGACGTTCCGTCCATCTCAAGAGGAGGCGCTCTCCACAGCGAAAGCGAGAGAACTCCAGGTGTGCCACCATTCCAGATCCCCCAGATGTTTCAGTTATTCCAGGGAATCTTTTTCCCTGCACTGCCTCACTTTCAGCGAGGATCGACTCACACCACGTGGCACGTGGACAGCCCTGTAAGGAAAGCCTCGTGGAAAGCCTCGTAGAAAGCCTCGAGAAAAGCCACAGATCCCTAAACCACTCGAGGGAAGCGTGACACTGCTGCTACAGCTCGGGAGGAAAGCAGCCACGTGCATGCCCCCACTAAGAACGAGGACTGACGCCTGGGGAGACTCCAGAAGTACCCCAAGATCCATTCAGCACTGGAGAGGAATCCTCAGCGTTCCGCACCGAACCCACATCAAGTCTTAGGCCCTGCGCATCGACGGAGGATCCCAGAAGCCCGAGCAAAATTCCATGGGACTGCCTACCTGAGCCCCCAGAGGCGAGTCCCTGAGGTCTCCTGATCAGTAATGGCGACGAGCCACCTTCCGCAACTCGAAAAATCCAGGAGTTCTCCCCTCCCGGCGATATGAGGCCATTTCGCGAGGGGTTCGAGCTAATCACATCTAACTCTGGAACTTCCAAAAGTCCTTCACACCCTTGCTGCAACTCAAGAAGTTCCCCGACACACGTCTCCACTCGAAGAGAGCACGAGATCCCGCCACATCCAGAGGAGCCCCGTTCCGCCTCCTAGCTGGAGATGGAGGGATCCTTTCCTTCTGTGGTCGAAAGAATTCCGCGTCCCGTCGCATCTCAAGAGAGGCCTCTCCACAGCTAAAGCGAGAGGAATCCAGGGTCGTGCCACCTTTCCAGAGTCCCCCAGATGTCTCAGTCCATTCCAGAAACAACTTTTTCCCTGCACTGCCTACGACTTTCAAGCCGAGGATCGACTCACACCACTGTGGGACCCCTGGCGACAGCCCTGTGGAAAGCCTCGTGGAAAGCCTCGTGGAAAGCCCGAGGGAAACACAGATCCCTTGATACACGCGAAGGGAAGCGTGACAGTGCTGCCTACAGCTCCGGAGGAAAGAGCACGTGCATGCCCCACTCGAGACAAGACTGATTCCCTGGAGAGACTCCAGAAGTACCCCAAGATCCATGCAACACTGGAGAGGAATCCTCATTAGCGTCACCCACTCCACACAAGAATCTTACGCGCCCAGCATTGACGGGAGAGAACCGCAGAGGCCACCAGGGCAACTCGCATGCGAACTTGCCTTTCCTGAAGGCCATCAGAGCAGTTTCCTTGAGGTCCCCGTCGTAAGTCCGAGAGCACCTGCCGCAACTCCGAGAAAAATCAGGAAGATTTCCCCTCCAGGCGAGATGAGCGCCCATTTCCACTTTTAGGTGTTCTCGAGGCCTAATCACACCTAAATCTTGGAACTTCAAAGGGTCCTTCACACCTTGCTGCCAACTCAAGAAGTTCCCGACATACCGTCTCCACTCGAGAGGAAGCATGAGAGTCCCGCCCAAATCCAGAGGAGCCCGTTTCGCCCCTAGCTCGAGGGAGGATCCTTTACCCAGCGGTGTTGAAAGAATTCCGCGCTTCCCGCTTGCATTTCAAGAGGAGCCGCTCTCCACAGGAAAGGCGAAGAACTCCAGGGTCGTGCACCATTCCCAGAGTCCCCCTGGAAGTCTCAGTCCATTCCAGGAAACTTCATCCCTCCACTGCCTCGACTTTCAAGTCGAGGATCGATCACACCACGGTGGCACGTGGGACACCCTGTGGTCGAAAGCCTCGGGGAAAGCCTCGAGGAAAAACAGAGACCTTGATCCACGAAAAGGAAGCATGACACTGCTGCTACTCGAGGACGAATCGCACGGCATGCCCTCTCGAGACAAGGCACTGCCCCTGGGAGACTCCAGAAGTACCACAGATCCATTCGGCACTGGAGAGATCCTCAGGTTCCGTCACTGATCCACAAAGTCTTAGCCCCAGCATCGACGGAGAGGAATCCAGAGCCCGAGAACTCGCATGGGAACTGGCCTTTCCTGAGGCCACCAGAGCGGGTCCCTGAGGTCCCTTCGTCGTAAGTCGAGAGCACCTGCCGCAACTCAGAAAATCCAGGACGTTCTCCCCTCCAGGCCAGAATGAGGCCATTTCTGGGTAGACACAGCGTCAATCCAGACTTAACTCTGAACTTACCCAAAGCGTCTTTCACACCTTGCTGCACTCAAGAAGTCTCCCCGCATAACCCGTTCACTTCGAGAGGAACCGACGCGTCCGCCGCCGTGCCAGACGGCCCGTTACCGCCCTGAGCTCGACGAGGAGGGATCCCTTTCCCGAGTGGGAATATTACCTGACAGATTCCCTGCGTCGTCTCATCTCATGAGGCGAGCGCTCTCCACAGCTAAACCGAGCGGAGGATCAGGTCGATGCAGCGCCATCCCAGAGTTCCCCAAAGATTGTTCTCAGTCCTTCAGGAAACTGTCTTGCTGCACTGCCTGCCTTCAGCCGGATCGACTCACACCACGGTGGGTTGGACGCCCAAAGCAACGCTCGTGAAAGCTTCGTGGGAAAGCCTCGTGGAAAGCCCTTCGAGGGAAAGCCACAAGACCTTATCCACGCAAGGAAGCGTACAGCTGCTGGCATTACAGCTTCGGTGAAAGCGCACTGTGCATGGGCCGCCACTCGAGACGAGGACGACTCCCCTGGGGAGACCCGAAAGTCCCAAGATCCATGTCGACACTGAGAGAGGACATCCTCAGTTCCTGGGCACGACTCCTACACAAGGTCTTACCAGCCTATCGACTGTCGAAGGAATCCGAGAGCCGAGAACTCGCATGTGCGGACGTGGCCTTTTCACGATGAAGGCCACTGAGCGGGTTCGTTACGTAACGGCCCGCCGAAGCACTACAACTGCCACATCTCGAGAAAATCCAGGACGGAGTTCTCCCTCCAAGCGAATGAGCCCTCATTCGCTGAGGCGTACGGAGCTAATTCACCACCTAATCCTGGAACTTCAAAGGGTCCTATCACAGCCTATGCTGCCAATCAAGACTTCAGCCGACTACCCGTCTCCACTCGGAAGAAGGAGCGAGCCGAGTCCCGCCTACATCAGCAGAGCCCCTGATTTCCCGTCCTAGCATCGACGAGGAGATCCTTTCCTTCTGAGCTTCGGAGAAAATTCCCGGCTTGCACCGACTCGCATCTAAGCAGGAGGCCTCTCCACCAGCGAAAGGCGAGGAACATCCAGGGTCGTGCCACCATTCCCAGGCCCCAGAATGTCTCAGTCATTCCAGGGAACACTTTTTTCCTGCCACTGCCTCGACTATCAGAGCGACTCGGACATCGCACTACACCACTGTGGCACGTGGGACAACTGTGGGAAAGTCTCGTGAGAAGCTTCTGTGAAAACCTCCAGCGAAAGCCATAAACCCTGATTCCACGGCATTGAATGCTCGGCCAGTGCAGGAAAACAGGTTTTCCCTGAATGGACTGAGGACATCTTGGGGACTCTGGGAATGGTGGCCACGACCCTGGATTTCCCTCGCCTTTCTGTTGGAGAGCCGCCTCTCTGAGATGCCGACGGAACGCCCGGAATTCTTTGCGACACGAATGGAAAGATCCCTTCCTCGCGAGCTAGCACGCGAAATGCGGCCCCTCTGGATGAGCGACTCTTTCGGCCTTCCTCTTGAGTGGAGAACGTTATGTCGCGGGAACTTCTTGGAGTTGCACAAGGCTGTGAATGCGGACCCTTTGGAAGTTCCAGAATGAGGTGATTACTTCCAGTGCCTACAGCGGAAATGGGCTCATCGCGCCTGAGGGGACTACATCCTGGATGTTCTTCGAGTTAGGCAGTTTAGCTTGTCGAATTTACGACGGGGACCTCAACGACCCCTCGGGGAGCCCAGAAAAAGGCCACTACCCCAGGCGAATTGCTCGGGCCTCTCGGGATTTCCTCTCCCGTCGATGCCGGCCTAAGACCTTTGTGGCAGTCAGTTGCCGGAACTGAGGATTCCTCTGCATGCTTGACAGGATATAGCTACTTCTGGAGGTCTCCCCAGGGAGTCAGTCCTGCGTCCTCGAGGGGGCATGCACGTGCGCTTTCCCGAGCTGTAGCCGCAGTTGTCACGCTTCCCTACGCAGTATCAAGGATCTTTGGCTTTCACTCAGGCTTGCCCACGAGGCTTTCCCACAGCGCTTTCCCACAGGGCTTCGCAAGGGCCTTTCCATCGCGGGGGGGGGGGGTGTGATTCTATGTCCTCGCTTGAAAGTGGAGTGCGCGAGGTTTCAGTGTGTGAGAAACAGTGCCTTGGAATGGACTAACATGTGTGGGCGGACTCTGGAATTGGTGCCTTGATACTGAGTTTGCGCTCCGGCCGGGTTTACTGTGGGAGTACGGCCGTCTCGTTGAGATGAGACGGGGACGCTAGGATTCTTTCGCGATCACGGCAGGATAAGGATCCTCTTGGCCGCTTCTAGCTGAGGCAGGCGGAACGGGGCCAGTATGATACGGCGGGGGGACGCCGGGGGGTCCGGTCTTGAGTGAGACGTAGTGTCGTGTGAGACTGTCTTTGAGTGTTGGTTGGTGTGTGTTGTGTGTTTTTTTTGTTGGGTTTTGTGGGGTGGGGTTTTTGTTATTTTGTTTTTGGTTTTTTTGTTGTTCCAGCGAAGGGGGGGAAGGGACCCTTGAAGTTCCAGAGTTAGAGTGCTGGATTAACCGCCGATGGTCTCACCCGAAAGTGGGCTCACTCTCGCCTGGAGTGGAGAACCTCCTGGGGATTTTCGTCGAGGTTGGGCAGGGGTGGCTCGGCGACTTGACGGGACGAGGGGCCCAAAGGGACTCGGCTCTGGTGGGGCCTTCAGAAAGGAGCCCAGTCCCATGCTATTTCTCCCGGGGCGTCTCTGAGTTGCCTGCTGCCCGTTCGATGCTGGGCATAAGACCTTGTGTGTACTCGGGATGACTGGAACCTGCAGGATTCCTCTCAGTGGCCGACTGGATCTGGTGGGTAGCTTCTGGAGTCTCCCCAGTGGTAGGATCAGTCCTGGGGGTGTCTCGAGGAGGGGAGTGCGACGGTGCGATTTCCTCCCGATCTGTACCAGCGGGTGTCATGCTCCCTTTTCTGGATCAAGGGGATCTGGTGTGCGTTTCTTTCGAGGCTTTCCACGAGCTTTCCCACAGGGCTTGCCCACGTGCCACCGATGGTGTGCAGTCGATCCTCGCACTTGAAAGTCGAGGCAGTGCAGGATAAACAGCTTTCCCTGAATGGACTAGACTTCCAGGGGACTCTGGAATGCGTGGCACGACCCTGGAGTTCTCTCCCTTCCTGGGAGAGCGCTTCCTCTTGAGATGCAACCGGGGAACGCAGGGAATCTTTCCCGAACACGCTGCGGAAAGATCCCTCCCTCGAGCTGAGGAGCGAAACGGGGCTCCTTCTGGAGTTGGCGGGACTCTCAGGACCTGCTCTCGAGTGGAGACGTTCTATGTCGGGAACATCTTGAAGTTGCAGCAAGGTGCTGAAGGACCCTGGGGAAGTTCCAGAGATTAGTGTTGATTACCTCGAGGACCACCTCAGGGAAATGGGCGTCATCCGCTGGAGCGGGAACTTCCTGGATTTTGTCGAGTGGCGCAGGTGCCTCGCGACTTACGACGTGGACCTCAGGAACCGCCTGATGGCCTCAGGAAAGGCAAGTTCCATGCGATTGCCCGGGCCGCCTTCTCGGATCCTCTCCGTCAATGCTGCGCCGAAATTTGTGTGGAGTGGGGGTTGCCAGTAAACTGAGGATTCTCTCCAGTGTTGCATGGATCGGGCCTACTTCTGGAGTCTCTCCAGCGGAATTCAGTCCTTGGCTCGAGTGGGGCAGGAACGTGCTCTTTCTCCCAGCTGTAGACATGTCACGCATTCCCTTCGCGTGTATCAAGGATCGTGCTTTCCTCGGAGCTTTCCACGAGGCTTTTCCCACGAGGTTTCCCACAGGGCTGTCCCAGGGCCACCGTCGGTGTGAGTCGATCCCGTCTTGAAAGTCGAGCAGTGCAGGCGGAAAAAGTGTTCTCCTTGGAATGACTGAGACATCTGGGGGACTCTGGGACATGGTTGCACGACCCTGGAGTTCTCTCGCATTTTCCTGTTGGATCGAGCGCCTCCTCTTGAGAGCCGAGGGAACGCCGGAATTCATGACGACCACGAAGGGAAAGGATCCCTCCTCTCCCAGGAGAGGCGGAACGGGGCTTCCTCTGGATGTTCGGGCGTGACTTCTCGTGCTTCCTCTCGAGTGGAGACAGTATGTCGGGGAACTTCTTGAGTTGCCCAGCAAGGTGTGAAGACCCTTTGGAAGTCCACAGGTTAGATTGATTAGTTCGAGACCCCTCAGCGGAAATGTCCTCATCCTCGCCGGAGCGGGAGAACCTCCTGCATTTTGTCGAGTTGCGAAGTCCTCGACTACTACAGGGACCTCAGGGACCCGCCCTGGGGGCTCAGGAGAAGGCCAGCCCCATGGAAGTTGCTCGGGGGCGTCTCGGGATAACACTCCCCGTCGAGCCGCGAGCCTAAGACCTTGTTGGGTTCGTGCCGCGACCTGAGGATCCCTCCAGTGCTACATGGATCTTGGAAGGTACCTGCTGGAGGCTCCCAGCGAGTTCAGTCTCGTATTCTATTGGGGCATGACGTTGCTCTTTTCTTCCGAGCTGTAGCAGCAGTCACTATACCCGTCGAGTGGTTTAAAGCGCGATCGGTGCTTTCCTTACGAGGCTTTCCTATGAGTTCTTTCCCACGAGGCTTTCCCACAGGCGTCCCACGGCCACCGTGGCGGTTGAGTCATCCTCGCTTGAAAGTCGACGGCAAAGTCCAAGGGAAAACAGCATTTCCCTAGAATATACTGAAATCTGGGGGACTCTGTAATGTGCCGGACCCTGGATTTGCCTCTGCCTTTCCTGTGGTGAGAGCGAACTCTCTTGAGATGCCCGACGGAACGTCAGCGGAATTCTTTCCCGACCACGCGCGGAAAGGATCCCTCCTCTCGAGCTAGGAGGCGGAATGGGGCTCCTCTGCGCATGAAGCGCGGAACTCTTTCTTGCTCTCTCGAGTGGAGACAGGTATTCGCGGAACTTCTGAGTTGCAGCAAGGTTGAGGACCTTTGGAAGTTCCAGATACTTAGATGGATTAGCCCTCGAGAACCTCAGCGAAATGGGCCTCATCGCGCCTGCAGGGAAACCTCCTGGATTTAGCGAGTTGCGGCAGGTGCTCTCGACTTACGATGGGCACCTCAGGGACCCCCCGCTCTGTGGCCGCAGGAAAGACCAGTCCCCAGGCAGTTCCCTTGGCCTATCGGGATTCCTCTCCCCGTAGATGCTGGGCCGAAACCATCTGTCAGTCCCGTGCCGGAAACCTGAGAATTCCTCTCCAGTCTGACATGATCTTTGGGCTACTTCTGGAGTCTTCCGCAGACAGTCAGTCCTCTACTCGAGTGGGGCATGCACATGCGCTTTCTTCCGAGCTTTAGCAGCAGTGTCACGCTTACCTCGCGTGGACAAGGATCTGTGGCTTTTCTCAAGTTTCCCACGAGGCTTTTCCCGGCAAGCGTTTCCCGCCAGGCTGTCCCACGTGCCACCGTGGTGTAGTTGACCCTCGGCTTGAAAGTCAAGCCAGTGCATGGGAAAACAGTATTCCCTGGAATGGACGGAGACATTGGGACTCTGGGAAATGGTGGCATGCACGACCTGGAGGTCCTCTCGCCTTTCCTGAGACCGCCTCCCTTGAGATGCGACGGAAGGCCGGAATTCTTTCCCGACCACCAGGAAAGCATCCCTCCTCGAAGCTTAGAGGCCAGAAACGCGCTCCTCTGGATGTGGGGACTCTCTCTTCCTCTCAAGTGAGACGGTATGTCGGGAACTTCTTGAGTTGCAGCAAGAGTGTGAAGACCCTTTGGAAGGTCAGAGGTTAGGTCTATTAGCCTCGAGACGCGCAGCGGAAATGGCTCATCTCGCCTGGAGGGAGCAACCTCCTAGGATTTTTCTCGAGTTGCTGCAGTTTCTCGACTTACGACGGACCTCACGACCCGCCTGGTCCCGCTAGGAAAGGCAGTCCCCATCGCACTTGCATGGGGCCTCTCGGGATTCCTCTTTCGTCGATGCCGGTGCTAAGACCTTGTGTATATGCGGTGCCGAACCTGAGGATTCCTCTCCAGTGCTGACCATGGATTGGGTACTTTTCTGGAGTCTCCCCAGGCGAGCATCCTCGTCTCGAGTGGGGCATGATGTAGCGCTTTCCCTCCCTAAGCTGTAGCACAGTGTCACGCTTCCCTTCGGTGATCAACGGGATCTGTCTCTTTCCACGAGAACCGTTTCCCACAGCTTTCCACGTCACTGTGGGTGAGTGGATCCTCGGCTTGAAAGTCGAGGCAGGCAGGCCGAAAAACAGGTTTCCCTGAATGGACTGAGACCATCTTGGGACTCTGGAATTGGTGGCCCGACCCTGAGTTCCTCTCGCCTATCCTGTGTGAGAGCGCCTCCTCTTGAAATGCACAGAAACGACCCAGGAATTCTTTCACCGTCCACGCAGGAAAGGATCCCTCCTCTCGAGCTAGGAGGCGAAACGGGGCTTCTCTGGATGAGGCGGGACTCTCGTGTTTCCCTCGATGAGACGGATTGTCGGAGGGAACTTCTTGAGGTGCAGCAAGGCTGTGAAGACTCTTTGTAAGCTTCCAGAGTTAGGTTGATTAGCCTCGAGACGCCTCTGCGGAAATGCCGGCCTATCTCGCCTGGACAGAGAACCGCCTGATTGCTCCAGTGCGCAGGCTGCTCATCGACTTACGACGCGGTCTCAGGGACCCGCTCTGTTTGCCTCAGAGTAAAGGCAGTCCATGCGAGTTGGCTCGGGGGCTCTCGATCCTCTCCCGTCATGCCGGGCCTAAGACCTTGTGTGGCAATCCTTGCCGAAACCTGAGGATTCCTCTCCAGTGCTGACATGATTTGGGTACTTTTGGAGTCTCCAGAGGGATCATTCCTCGTCTCGAATTGGGGCATTCACGTCGCGATTCCTCTCGAGCTTAGCAGCAGTGTTAACGCTTCTCTTCCGTGGATCAAGATCTGTAGCCGTTCCCTTCGATGCTTTCCACGAGGCTTTCCCACAGGTGTCCCACAAGCCACCGTGGTGTGATCGATCCTCGCTGAAAGTCTTGGCAGTTCAGGAAAACAGGGTTCCCTTGAATGACTGAGACATCTGGGGACGCTAGGAATGGTTTGGCACGACCCTGATGACCTCTCCTTCCTGTGGAAGAGCCCCTCCTCTTGAGATGCGACGGAACGCGCGGATTCTTCCCGACCACGCAGGGAAGATCCCAGCTCAATT
>NW_017200359.1:0-19387 GCF_001704415.2 Capra hircus
TTCGGGAAAGATACTCCCGCGCAGTTTTCCATCGCCATCTCAAGAGCGGAAGGCGCTCTCCACACGAAAGGCAGAGAGGAACTCCAGGGTCGCAGCCATCATACCAGAGTCCCCCAGATGTCTCAGTCCATTCCAGGGAAACCAGTTTTCCCTGCACTGCCTCGACTTTCAAGCCGAGGATCGACTCACACCACGGTGGCACGTGGGACAGCCCTGTGGGAAAGCCTCGTGGGAAAGCCTCCGTGGCAAAAACCTCGATGAAAGCCACAGATTTCTTTGATCCACGCGAAGGGAAGCATGACACTGCTGCTACAGCTCGGGAGGAAAGTGCACGTGCATGACCTTAGTCGAGACGAGGACTGAATCCCCTGGTGGAGACTCCAGAAGTACCCCAAGATCCATGTCAGCACTGGAGAGGAATCCTCAGGTTCCGGCACCGTCTCCACACAACGGTCTTAGGCCCCGGCATCGACGGGAGAGGAATCCCGAAGAGGCCCCTAGCAACTCGCATGGGGACTGGCCTTTCCTGAGGCCACCAGAGCAGGTCCCTGAGGTCCTCGTCTTAAGTCGAGAGCACCTGTGGCAACTCTAGAAAATCCAGGAGATTCTCCCCTCCAGGCGAGATGAGCCCATTTCCGCGGAGGCGTCTCGAGGCTAATCAACCTAGCCTCTGGAACTTCCAAAGGGTCCTTCACACCCTTGCTGCAACTCAAGAAGTTCCCCGACGTACCCCTCTCCACTCGAGAGGAAGCACGAGAGTCCTGCCCACATCCAGAGAAGCCCCGTTTCCGCCTCATAGATCGAGAGGTGGAATCCTTTCCCTGCGTTGTCGGGAAAGAATTCCCGGCGTTCCCGGTCGCATCTCAAGAGGAGGCGGCTCTCCACAGGAAACACGAGGGATCTCCAGGGTCGTGACACCATTCCTGAGTGCCAGAGATTTCTCAGTCCATTCCAGGGAAAACCTGTTTTCCCTGCACTGCCTCGACTTTCAAGCCGAGGATCGACTCACACCACGGTGGCACTGTGGGACAGCCCTGTGTGAAAGCCTCGTGGGAAAGCCTCGTGGGAAAGCCTCGAGGAAAAGCCACAGATCCCTTGATCCACGCAAAGGGAAGTGTGACACTGCTGCTACAGCTCGGGAGGAAAGCGCACGTGCATGCCCCAACTCGAGACGAGGACTGACTCCCCTGGGGAGACTCCAGAAGTACCCCAAGACCATGTCAGCACTGGAGAGGAATCCTCAGGTTCCGGCACGGACTCCACACAAGATCTTAGGCCCCGTCATCGACGGGAGAGGAATCCCGAAAGGCCCCCGGAGCAACTCGCATGGGGACTGGCCTTTCCTGAGGCCACCAGAGCGGGTCCCTGAGGTCCCCGTTCGTAAGTCGAGAGCACCTGCCGCAACTCGAGAAAATCCAGGAGGTTCTCCCTTCCAGGCGAGATTAGGCCCATTTCTCGCTGAGGCATCTCGAGGCTAATCACACCTAACTTCTTGACTTTCCAAAGGGTCCTTCACACCCTTGCTGCAACTCAAGAAGTTCCCCACATATACCCGTCTCCTACTGGAGAGGAAGCACGAGAGTCCCGCCCATCATCCAGAGGAGCCCCGTTTCCGCCTCATAGCTCGAGAGCAGGGATATTTCCCTGCGTGGTCGGGAAAGAAATTCCCGGCGTTCCCGTCGCATCTCAAGAGGAGGTGCTCTCCACAGGAAAGGCGAGAGGAACTCCAGGGTCGTGCCACCATTCCCAGAGTCCCCCAGATGTCTCAGTCCATTCCAGGGAAACCTGTTTTCCCTGCACTGCCTCGACTTTCAAGCCGAGGATCGACTCACACCAAGGTGGCACGTGGGACAGCCCTGTGGGAAAGCCTCGAGGGAAAGCCTCGTGGGAAAGCCTCGAGGGAAAGTTGCAGATCCCTTGATCCACGCGAAGGGAAGCATGACACTGCTGCTACAGTCTCGGGTGGAAAGCGCACGTGCATGCCCCCACTTGAGACGAGGACTGACTCCCCTGGGGCGACTCCAGCCGTACCCCAAGATCCATGTCAGCACTGGAGAGGAATCCTCAGGTTCCGGCACCTACTCCACACAAGGTCTTAGGCCCCGGCATTGACGAGGAGAGGAATACGGAGAGGCCCCGAGCAACTCGCTTGGGGACTGGCCATTCCTGAGGCCACCGGAGCGGGTCCCGTGAGGTCCCCGTCGTAAGTCGAGAGCACCTGCCACAACTCGAGAAAATCCAGGAGGTTCTCCCCTCCAGGCGAGATGAGGCCCATTTCCGCTGAGGCATCTCGAGGCTAATCACACCTAACGTCTGGAACTTACAAAGGGTCTTTCACACCCTTGCTGCAACTCAAGAAGTTCCCCGACATACCCGTCTCCACTCGAGAGGAATCACGAGAGTCCCGCCCTCATCCAGAGGAGCCCCGTTTCCGCCTCCTAGCTCGAGAGGAGGGATCCTTCCCTGCGTGGTCGGGAAAGAATTCCCGGCATTTCCGTCGCATCTCAAGAGGAGGCGCCCTGCCACAGGAAAGGCGAGAGGAACTCCACGGTCGTGCCACCATTCCCAGAGTCCCCCAGATGTCTCAGTCCATTCCAGGGAAACCTGTTTTCCCTGCACTGCCTCGACTTTCAAGCCGAGGATCGACTCACACCACGGTGGCACGTGGGACAGCCTTGTGGGAAAGCCTCGTGGGAAAGCATCGTGGGAAAGCCTCGAGGGAAAGCCACAGATCCCTTGATCCACGCGAAGGGAAGCGTGACACTGCTGCTACAGCAGGGGAGGAAAGCGCACGTGCATGCCCCCACTCGAGACGAGGACTGACTCCACAGGGGAGACTCAGGAAGTACCCCAAGATCCATGTCAACACTGGAGAGGAATCCTCAGGTTCCGGCACCGACTCCACACAAGGTCTTAGGCCGCGGCATCGATGGGAGAGGAATACCGAGAGGCCTCCGAGCAACTCGCATGGGGACTGGCCTTTCCTGAGGCCACCAGATCATGTTCCTGAGGTTCCCGTCGTAAGTCGAGAGCACCTGCCGCAACTCGAGAAAATCCAGGAGGTTCTCCCCTCCAGGCGAGATGAGGCCCATTTCCGCTGAGGCGTCTCGAGGCTAATCACACCTAACCTCTGGAACTTCCAAAGGGTCCTTCACACCTTGCTGCAACTCAAGAAGTTCCCCGACATACCCGTCTCCACTCGAGAGGAAGCACGAGAGTCCCGCCCACATCCAGAGGAGCCCCGTTTCCACCTCCTAGCTCGAGAGGAGGGTTCCTTTCCCTGCGTGTTCAGGAAAGAATTCCTGGCCTTCCATCGCAGCTCAAGAGGAGGCGCTCTCTACAGGAAAGGCGAGAGGAACTCCAGGGTCGTGCCACGATTCCCAGAGTCCCCCAGATGTCTCAGTCCACTCCAGGGAAACCGTGTTTTCCTTTCACTGCCTCGACTTTCAAGCCGAGGAATGACTCACACCACGGTGGCACGTTGGACAGCCATTTGGGAAAGCCTCGTGGGAAAGCCTCGTGGGAAAGACTCGGGGGAAAGCCACAGATTCCTTCATCCACGCGAAGGGAAGCGTGACACTACAGCTACAGCTCGGGAGGAAAGCGCACGTGCATGCCCCAACTCGAGACGAGGACTGACTCCCTTAGGGAGACTCCAAAAGTACCCCAGGAACCATGTCAGCAGTGGAGTGGAATCCTCCGGTTCCTGCACCGACTCTACACAAGGTCTTAGGCCCCAGCATCGACGGGAGAGGAATCCCGAGAGGCCCCATGCAACTAGCATGGGGACTGGCCTTTACTGGCCTTTCCTGAGGCCACCAGAGCGGGTCCCTGAGGTCCCAGTCGTAAGTGGAGAGCACCTGCCGCAACTCGAGAATATCCATTAGGTTCTCCCCTCCAGGCGAGATGAGGTCCTTTTCCGATGAGGCTCCTCAAGGCTAATCACAATTAAACGCTGGAATTTCCCACGGGTCCTTCACACCCTTGCTGCAACTCAAGAAGTTCCCCGTCATACCCGACTCCACTCGAGAAGAAGGACGAGAGTCCCGCCCACATACAGAGGAGCCCCGTTTCCGCCTCATAGCTCTAGAGGAGGGATCCTTTCCTTGCGTGGTCTGGAAAGTATACCCGGCGTTTCCGTCGCATCTCAAGAGGAGGCGCTCTCCACTTGAAACGGGAGAGGAACTCCAGGTTCGTGCCACCGTTCCCACACTCCCCGAGATGTCTCATTCCATTCCACGGAAACCTTTTTTCCCTGCACTGCCTCGACTTTCAAGCTGAGGATCGACTCACACCACGGTGGCATGTGGGACAGCCCTGTGGGAAAGCCTCGTGAGAAAGTCTCCTGAGAAAGCCTCGAGGGAAAGCCACAGATCCCATGATCCACGCGAAGGGAAGCGTGACACTGCTGCTACAGCTCGGGAGGAAAACCCACGTGCATATCCCCACTCGCGAAGAGGAATGACTCCCCTGGGAGACTCCAGAGGTACCCAAGATCCATGTCAGCACTGGAGAGGAATCCTCAGGATCCGGCACAGACTCCACACAAGGTCCCAGGGCCCGGCATCGGCGGGAGAGGAATCCCGAGAGGCCCCCGAGCAACTGCATGGGGACTGGCCTTTCCTGAGGCCACCAGAGCGGGTCCCTGAGGTCCCAGTCGTAAGTCGACGAGCACCTGCCGCAACTCGAGAAAATCCAGGAGGTTCTCCCCTCCAGCGAGAGTTGAGGCCCATTTCTGCTGAGGCGTCTCGAGGCTAATCACACCTAACCTCTCGAACTTCCAAAGGGTCCTTCACACCCTTGCTGCAACTCAAGAAGTTCCCCGACATACCCGTCTCCACTCGAGAGGAAGCACGAGAGTCCCGCCCAAATCCAGAGCAGCCCCGTTTCCGCCTCATACTCGAGCGGAGGGATCCTTTCCCTGCGTGGTCGGAAAAGAATTCCCGGCGTTCCCGTCGCATCTCAAGAGGAGGCGCTCTCCACCAGGAAAGGCGAGAGGAACTCCAGGGTCTTGCCACCATTCCCAGAGTCCCCCAGATGTCTCAGTCCATTCCAGGAGAAACCTGTTTTCCCTGCACTGCGTCGACTTTCAAGCCGAGGATCGACTCACACCACGGTGGCACGTGGGACAGCCCTGTGGAAAGCCTCGTGGAAAAGCCTCTTGGGAAAGCGTCGAGGGAAAGCCACAGATCCGTTGATCCACGGGAAGGGAAGCGTGACACTGCTGCTACAGCTCGGGAGGAAAGCGCACGTGCATGCCCCCACTCGAGTAGAGGACTGACTGCCCTGGGGAGACTCCAGAAGTACCCCAAGGTCCTATGTCAGCACTGGAGAGGAATCCTCAGGTTACCAGGCACCGACTCCCCACAAGAACTTATGCTCCGGCATCAACGGGAGAGGAATCCCGAGAGGCCCCCAAGCTACTCACATGGGGACTGGCCTTTCCTGAGGCTACCAGAACGGGTCCCTGAGGTCCCCATCGTAAGTCGAGAGCACCTGCCACAACTCGAGAAAATCCAGGAGGTTCTCCCATCCAGGCGAGATGAGGCCCATTTCCGCTGAGGCGTCTGGAGTCTAATCACTTCTAATATCTGGAACTTCCAAATGGAAATTCACACCATTGCTGCAACTCAAGAAGTTCCCCGACATACCCGTCTCCACTTGAGACGAAGCACGAGAGTCCCGCCCACATCCAGAGGAGCCCCGTTTCCGCCTCCTACCTCGAGAGGAGGTATCCTTTCCCTGCGTGGTCGGGAAAGAATTCCCGGCATTTCCGTCGCATCTCAAGAGGAGGCGCTCTCCACAGGAAAGGCGAGAGGAACTCCAGGGTCGTGCTACCATTCCCAGAGTCCCCCAGATGCCTCAGTCCATTCCAGGGAAACCTGTTTACCCTGTACTGCCTCGACTTTCAAGCCGAGTATCGACTCACACCACGGTGGCACGTGGGACAGCCCTGTGGGAAAGCCTCGTGGGAAAGCCTCGTGGGAAAGCCTCGAGGGAAAGCCTCGTGTGAAAGCCTCGAGGAAAAGCCACAGATCCCTTGATCCACGCGAAGGGAAGCAGGACACTGCTGCTACAGCTCGGGAGGAAAGCGCATGTGCATGCCCCCACTCGAGACGAGGACTGACTCCCCTGGGGAGACTCCGAGAAATACCCCAAGATCCATGTCAGCACTGGAGAGGAATTCTCAGGTTCCGGCACTGACTCCACACAAGGTCTTAGGCCACAGCATCGACGGGAGAGGAATCCCGAGAGGCCCCCGAGCAACTTGCACGGGGACTTGCCTTTCCTGAGGCCACCAGAGCGGGTCCCTGAAGTCCCCGTCGTAAGTCGAGAGCACCTGCCGCAACTCGACAAAATCCAGGAGGTTCTCCCCTCCAAGCGAGATGAGGCCCATTTCCGCAGAGGCGCCTCGAGGCTAATCACACCTAACCTCTGGAACTTCCAAAGGGTTCTTCACACCCTTGCTGCAACTCAAGAAGTTCCCTGACATACCCGTCTCCACTTGAGAGGAAGCACGAGAGTCCCGGCCACATCCAGAGGAGCCCCGTTTCCGCCTCCTAGCCGAGATGAGGGATTCTTTCCCTGCGTGGTCCTGAAAGAATTCCCGGCGTTCCCGTCGCATCTCAAGAGGAGGCGCTCTCCACAGGAAAGGTGAGAGGAACTCCAGGGTCGTGCCACCATTCCCAGAGACAACCAGATGTCTCAGTCCATTCCAGGGAAAACTGTTTTCCCTGCACTGCCTCGACTTTCAAGCCGAGGATCGACTCAAACCACGGTGGCACGTGGGAAAGCCCTGTGTGAAAGCCTCGTCGGAAAGCCCCTGATCCCTTGATCCACGCGAAGGGAAGAACGACCCTGCTGCTACAGTTCGGGAGGAAAGCGCACGTGCATGCCCCCACTCGAGTCGAGGACTGACTCCCCTGGGGAGACTCCAGAATTACCCCAAGGTCCATGTCAGCACTGGAGAGGAATCCTCAGGTTCCGGCACTGACTCCACACAACGTCTTAGGCCCCGGCATCGACGGGAGAGGAATCCTGACAGGCCCCCGTGAAACTCGCAAGGAAATGGCCTTTCCTGAAGCCACCAGAGCAGGTCCCTGTGGTCCCGGTCATAAGTCGAGAGCACCTGCCAAAACTCGATCAACTCCAGGAGGTTCTACCCTCCAGGCGAGATCAGGCCCATTTCCGCTGAGGCGTCCTGAGGCTAATCACACCTGTACTCTGGAACTTCCGAAGGGTCCTCCACACCCTTGCTGCATCTCAAGAAGTTCCCCGACATACCCGTCTCCACTCGAGAGGAAGCACGAGAGTCCCGACCATATCCAGAAGAGCCCCGTTTCCACCTCCTAGCTCGAGAAGAGAGATCCTTTCCCTGCGTGCTCGGGAAAGAATTCCCGGCATTCCCGTCGCTTCTCAAGAGAAGGCACTCTCCACAGGAAAGGCGAGAGGAACTCCAGGGTCGTGCCACCATTCGCAGAGTCCCCAAGATGTCTCAGTTCATTCCAGGGAAACCTGTTTTCCTGCACTGTTTTGACTTTCAAGCCGAGGATCAACTCACACCACGGTGGCACGAGGGACAGCCCTGTGGGAAAGCCTCGTGGGAAAGCCTCGTGTGAAAGCCTCCAGGGAAAGCCACAGTTCCCTTGATCCAAGCATAGGGAAGCCTGACACTGCTGCTTCAGCTCAGGAGGAAAGCGCACGTGCATGCCCCCACTTGAGACGAGGACTGACTCCCCTGGGGAGACTCCAGAAGTACCCCAAGATCCATGTCAGCACTGGAGAGGAATCCTCAGATACCGGCACCGACTCCACACAAGGTCTGAGGCCCTGACATCGATGGGAGACGAATCCCGAGAGGCCCCCGAGCAACTCGAATGGGGACTGGCTTTTCCTGAGGCCACCAGAGCGCGTCCCTGAGGTCCCCGTCGTAAGTCGAGAGCACCTGCCGCAACTCGAGAAAATCCAGGAGGTTCTCCCCTCCAGGCGAGATGCGGCCCATTTCCGCAGAGGCTTCTCGAGGCTATTCACACCTAACCTCTGGAACTTCCAAAGGTCCTTCACACCCTTGCTGCAACTCAAGAAGTTCCCCAATATGCCCGTCTCCACTCGAGAGGAAGCAGGAAAGTCCGCCCACATCAAGAGAGGCCACGTTTCCGCCTCCTAGCTCGAGAGGTTTGATCCTTTCCCTGCGAGGTGGGGAAAGAATTCGCGGCGTTCCCGTCGCATCTCAAGAGGTGGCGCTCTCCAGGAGAAAAGCGAGAGGAACTCCAGGTTCGTGCCACCATTGCCAGAGTCCCCCAGAAGTCTCAGTCCATTCCAGGGAACCTGGTTTACCCTGCACTGCCTCCGACTTTCAAGCCGAGGATCGACTCACACCACGGTGGCACGTGGGACAGCCCTGTGGGAAAGCCTCATGGGAAAGCCTCGTGGGAAAGCCTCGTGGGAAAGCCTCGTGGGAAAGCCTCCAGGGAAAGCCACAGATTCCCTTGATCCAAGCATAGGGAAGCCTGACACTGCTGCTTCAGCTCAGGAGGAAAGCGCACGTGCATGCCCCCACTTGAGACGAGGACTGCACTCCCCTGGGGAGACTCCAGAAGTACCCCAAGATCCATGTCAGCACTGGAGAGGAATCCTCAGATACCGGCACCGTCTCCACACAAGGTCTGAGGCCCTGACATCGACGGGAGACGAATCCCGAGAGGCCCCCGAGCAACTCGAATGGGGACTGGCCTTTTCCTGAGGCCACCAGAGCGGCGTCCCTGAGGTCCCCGTCGTAAGTCGAGAGCACCTGCCGCAACTCGAGAAAATCCAGGAGGTTCTCCCCTCCAGGCGAGATGCGGCCCATTTCCCAGAGGCGTATCGAGGCTAATCACACCTAACCTATGGAACTTCCAAAGGGTTCTTCACACCCTTGCTGCAACTCAAGAAGTTCCCTGACATACCCGTCTCCACTCGAGAGGAAGCACGAGATTCCCGCCCACATCTAGAGGAGCCCCGTTTCCGCCTCCTAGCTCGAGAGGAGGGATCCTTTCCCTGTGTTCTCGGGAAAGAATTCCCGGCATTCCCGTCGCATCTCAAGAGGAGGCCCTCTCCACAGGAAAGGCGAGAGGAACTCCAGGGTGTGCCACCAATCTGAGAGTCCCCCAGATGTCTCAGTCCATTCCAGGGAAACCTGTTTTCCCTGCAATGCCTCGACTTTCAAAGCCGAGGATCGACTGCACACCACGGTGGCACGTGGGACAGCCCTGTGGGAAAGCCACGTGGGAAAGCCTCGTGGGAAAGCCTCGAGGGAAAGCCCCTGATCCCTTGATCCACGGGAAAGGAAGTGCAACACTGCTGCTACAGCTCGGGAGGAAAGCACACGTGCATGCCCCCACTCGAGACGAGGACTGACTCCCTTGGGGAGACTCCTGAAGTACCCCAAGATCCATGTCATCACTGGAGAGGAATCCTCAGGTACCGGCACCAACTCCGCACAAGGTATTAGGCCCCGGCAATCGACGGGAGAGGAATCCCGAGAGGCCCCGGAGCAACTCGCAAGGGGACTAGCCTTTCCTGAGGCCACCAGAGCGTGTCCCTGAGGTCCCCGTCGTAATTCGAGAGCACATGCCCCAACTCGAGAAAATCCAGGAGGTTCTCCCCTCCAGGCGAGATGAGGCCCATTTCTGCTCAGGCATCTCGAGGCTAATCACACCTATCAACTGGAAACTTCCAAAGGGTCCTTCACACCCTTGCTGCAACCTCAAGAATTTCCCCGACATACCCGTCTCCACTCGAGAGGAAGCACGTAGAGTCCCGCCCATATCCAGAGGTGCCCCGTTTGCGCCTCATAGCTCGAGAGGAGGGATCC
Organism: Capra hircus; assembly: GCF_001704415.2. Taxonomy (NCBI): domain Eukaryota; kingdom Metazoa; phylum Chordata; class Mammalia; order Artiodactyla; family Bovidae; genus Capra; species Capra hircus. The sequence continues at coordinate 9,854 of NW_017200359.1, forward strand.
TGTCCCTGCGAGTTCGGAAAAGAATTTCCCGTTATTCCCGTCGCATCTCAAGACGAGGCGCTCTCCACAGGAAAGGCGAGAGGAACTCCAGGGTCGTGCCACCATTGCCAGAGTTCCCACTGATGTCTCAGTCCATTCAAGGGAAATCTGTTTTCCCAGCACTGCCTCGACTTTCAAGCCGAGGATCGACTCACACCAAGGTGGCACGTGGGACAGCACTGTGGGAAAGCCTCGTGGGACAGCCCTCGTGGGAAAGCCTCGAGGGAAAGCCACAGATCCCTTGATCCACACGAAGGGAAGACCGACACTGCTGCTACAGCTCGGGAGGAAAGCGCACGTGCATGCCCCCACTCGAGACGAGGACTGACTCCCCTGGGGAGACTCCAGAAGTACCCCAAGATCCATGTCAGCACTGGAGAGGAATCCTCAGGTTCCGGCACCGACTCCACACAAGATCTTAGGTCCCGGCATCGACGGGAGAGGAATCCCTGAGAGGCCCCCGAGCAACTTGCATGGGGACTGGCCTTTCCTGAGGCCACCAGAGCGGGTCCCTGAGGTCCTCGTCGTAAGTCGAGAGCACCTGCCCCAACTCGAGAAAATCCAGGAGGTTCTCCCCTCCAGGCGAGATGAGGCCCATTTCCGCTGAGGCGTATCGAAGGCTAATCACATCTAACGTCTGGAACTTCCAAAGGGTCCTTCACACCCTTGCTGCAACTCAAGAAGTTCCCCGACATACCCGTCTCCACTCGAGAAGAAGCTCGAGAGTCCCGCCAATATCCAGAGGAACCCCGTTACCGCCACCTAGCTCGAGAGGAGGGATCCTTTCCCTGCGTGTTCGGGAAAGAATCCCCGGCATTCCCGTCGCATCTCAAGAGGAGGCGCTCTCCACAGGAAGTGCGAGAGGAACCCCAGGGTCGTGCCACATTCCCAGAGTCCACCAGATGTCTCAGTCCATTCCAGGGAAACCTGTTTTCCCTGCACTGCCTCGACTTCCAAGCAGAGGATCGACTCACACCACGGTGGCACGTGGGACATCCCTGTGGGAAAGCCTCGTGGGAAAGCGTCGTGGGAAAGCCTCGAGGGAAAGCCCCTGATCCCTTGATCCACGCGAATGGGAAGCGTGACACTGCTGCTACAGCTCGGGAGGAAAGCGCCCGTGCATGCCCCCACACGAGACGAGGACTGACTTCCCTGGGAAGACTCCAGAAGTACCCCAAGATCCATGTCGGCAATGGAGAGGAATCCTCAGGTTCGGGCACTGACTCCACACAAGGTCTTAGGACCCAGCATCGACGGGAGTGGAATCCCGAGAGGCCCGGGAGCAACTCGCATGGGGACTGGCCTTTCCTGAGGCCACCAGAGCGGGACTCTGAGGTCCCCTTTGTAAGTCGAGAGCACCTGCCGCAACTCGAGAAAATCCAGGAGGTTCTCCCCTGCAGGCGAGATGAGGCGCATTTGTGCTGAGGCGTCTCGAGGCTAATCACATCTAACATCTGGAACTTACCAAAGGGTCCTTCACACCCTTGCTGCAACTCAAATAGTTCCCCGACATACCCGGCTCCAATCGAGAGGAAGCACGAGAGTCCCGCCCACATCCAGAGGAGCCCCGTTTCCGCCTCCTAGCTCGAGAGGAGGGATCCTTTCCCTGCGAGTTCGGGAAAGAATTCCCGGCGTTCCCGTCGCATATCAAGAGGAGGCGCTCTCCACAGGAAAGGCGAGAGGAACTCCAGGGTCTTGCCACCATTCCCAGAGTCCCCCAGATGTCTCAGTCCATTCCAGGGAAACCTGTTTTCCCTGCACTGCCTCGACTTTCAAGCCGAGGATCGACTCACACCACGGTGGCACGTGGGACAGCCCAGTGGGAAAGCCTCGTGGGAAAGCCTCGAGGGGAAGGCACAGATCCCTTGATCCGCGCGAAGGGAAGCACGACACTGCAGCTACAGCTCGGGGGGAAAGCGCAGGTGCATGCCCCCACACGAGACGAGGCCTGACTCCCCTGGGGAGACTCCGGAAGTACCCCAAGATCCATGTCAGCACTGGAGAGGAATCCTCAGGTTCCGGCACCGACTCCACACAAGGCCTTAGGCCCCGGCATCGATGGGAGAGGAATCCCGAGACCCCCAGGAGCAACTCGGATGGGGACTGGCCTTTCCTGAGGCCACCAGAGAGGGTCAGTGAGGTCCCCGTCGTAAATCGAGAGCAACGGCCGCAACCCAAGAAAATCCAGGAGGTTCTCCCTTCCAGGCCAGATGAGGAACATTTCACCTGAGGCGTCTCGGGGCTAATCACATCTAACATCTGGAACTTCCAAAGGGTCCTTCACACCCTTGCTGCAACTCAAGAATTTCCCCGACATACCCGTCTCCACTCGAGAGGAAGCACGAGAGTCCCGCCCACATCCATAGGAGCCCCGTTTCCGCCTCCTAGCTCGAGAGGAGGGATCCTTTCCCTGCGTGGTCGGGAAAGAATTCCCGGCGTTTCCGTCGCATCTCAAGAGGAGGCGCTCTCCACAGGAAAGGCGAGAGGAACTCCAGGGTCGTGCCACCATTCCCAGAGTCCCCCAGATGTCTCAGTCCATTCCAGGGAAACCTGTTTTCCCTGCACTGCCTCGACGTTCAAGCCGAGGATCGACTCACACCACGGTGGCACGTGGGACAGCCCTGTGGGAAAGCCTCGTGGGAAAGCCTCGTGGGAAAGCCTCGAGGGAAAGCCACACATCCCTTGATCCACGCGAAGGGAAGGGCAACACTTCTGCTACAACACGGGAGGAAAGTGCACGTGTATGCCCCTACTCGCGACGAGGACTGACGCCCCTGGCGAGACTCCAGAAGTAGCCCAAAATCAATGTCAGTACTGGAGAGGAATCCTCAGGTTTCGGCACTGACTCCACACAAGGTCTTAGGCCCCAGCATCGAAGGGAGAGGAATCCCGAGAGGTCCCCGAGGAACTCGCATGGGGACTGTCCTTTCCTGAGGCCACCAGAGCGGGTCCCTGAAGTCCCCGTCGTAAGTCGAGAGCACCTGTCCCAACTCGAGAAAATACAGGAGGTTCTCCCCGCCAGGCGAGATGAGGCCATTTCCGCTGAGGCGTCTCGAGGCTAATCACACCTAACCTCTGGAACTCCCAAAGGGTCCTTCACACTTTTACTGCAACTTAAAAAGTTCCCCGACATACCCGGCTCCACTCGAGAGGAAGCACGAGAGTCCCGCCAACATCCAGAGGAGCCCAGTTTCTATCTCATAGCTCGAGAGGAGGGATACTTTCCCTGCGTGTTCGGGAAAGAATTCCCGGCTTTCCCGTCGCATGTCAAGAGGAGTCGCTCTCCACAGGAAAGGCGAGAGGAACTCCAGGGTTGGGCCACCATTCCCACAGTCCCCCAGATGTCTCAGTCTATTCCAGGGAAACCTGTTTTCCCTGCACTGCCTCGACTTTCAAGCCGAGGATCGACTCACTTCACGGTGGCACGTGGGACAGCCCTGTGGGAAAGCCTCGTGCGAAAGCCTCATGGGAAAGCCTCAGGCGAAAGTCACAGATCCCTTGATCCACGCGAAGGGAAGCGTGACACTGTGCTACAGCTCGGGAGGAAAGCGCCCGTGCATGCCCCCACTCGAGACGAGGACTGAATTCCCTGGGGAGACTCCAGAAGTACCCCAAGATCCATGTCGGCACTGGAGAGGAATAATCAGGTTCCGGCACTGACTCCACACAAGGTCTTAGGACCCAGCATCGACGGGAGAGGAATCCCGAGAAGCACGCGAGCAACTCGCATGGGGACTGGCCTTTCCTGAGGCCACCAGATCGGGTCCCTGAGGTCCCCGTCGTAAGTCGAGAGCACCTGCCGCAACTCGAGAAAATCCAGGAGGTTCTCCCCTCCAGGCGAGATGAGGCCCATTTCCACTGAGGCGTCTCAGGGTAATCAGACCTAACCTCTGCAACTTCCAAAGGGTCCTTCACAACCTTGCTGCAACTCAAGAAGTTGCCCGACATACCCGTCTCCACTCGAGAGGAAGCACGAGAGTCCCGCCCACATCCAGAGGAGCCCCGTTTCCGCCTCCTAGCTCGAGAGGAGGGATCCTTTTACTGCGTGGTCGGAAAAGAATTCCTGCCGTTTCCGTCGCATCTCAAGAGGAGGAACTCTCCACAGGAAAGGTGAGAGGAACTCCAGGGTCGTCACACCATTCCCAGAGTCCCCCAGATGTCTCAGTCCATTCCAGGGAAACCTGTTTTCCCTGCACTGCCTCGACTTTCAAGCCGAGGATCGACTCACACCATGGTGTCACTTGGGACAGCCCTGTGGGAAAGCCTGATGGGAAAGCCTCGTGGGTAAGCCTCGAGGGAAAGACACAGATCCCTTGATCCACGCGAAGGGAAGCGTGACACTGCTGCTACAGCTCGGGAGGAAAGCGCACGTGCATGCCCCCACTCGAAATGAGGACTGACTTCCCTGGGAAGACTCCAGAAGTACCCCAAGATCCATGTCGGCAATGGAGAGGAATCCTCAGGTTCGGGCACTGACTACACACAAGGTCTTAGGACCCAGCATCGACGGGAGTGGAATCCCGAGAGGCCCCGGAGCAACTCGCATGGGGACTGGCCTTTCCTGAGGCCACCAGAGCGGGACTCTGAGGTCCCCTTTGTAAGTCGAGAGCACCTGCCGCAACTCGAGAAAATCCAGGAGGTTCTCCCCTGCAGGCGAGATGAGGCGCATTTGTGCTGAGGCGTCTCGAGGCTAATCACATCTAACATCTGGAACTTACCAAAGGGTCCTTCACACCCTTGCTGCAACTCAAATAGTTCCCCGACATACCCGGCTCCAATCGAGAGGAAGCACGAGAGTCCCGCCCACATCCAGAGGAGCCCCGTTTCCGCCTCCTAGCTCGAGAGGAGGGATCCTTTCCCTGCGAGGTCGGGAAAGAATTCCCGGCATTCCCGTCGCATATCAAGAGGAGGCGCTCTCCACAGGAAAGGCGAGAGGAACTCCAGGGTCGTGCCACCATTCCCAGAGTCCCCCAGATGTCTCAGTCCATTCCAGGGAAACCTGTTTTCCCTGCACTGCCTCGACTTTCAAGCTGAGGATCGACTCACACCACGGTGGCACGTGGGACAGCCCTGTGGGAAAGCCTCGTGGGAAAGCCTCGAGGGGAAGGCACAGATCCCTTGATCCACGCGAAGGGAAGCACGACACTGCAGCTACAGCTCGGGGGGAAAGCGCAGGTGCATGCCCCCACACGAGACGAGGCCTGACTCCCCTGGGGAGACTCCGGAAGTACCCCAAGATCCATGTCAGCACTGGAGAGGAATCCTCAGGTTCCGGCACCGACTCCACACAAGGACTTAGGCCCCGGCATCGATGGGAGAGGAATCCCGAGACCCCCAGGAGCAACTCGCATGGGGACTGGCCTTTCCTGAGGCCACCAGATCGGGACTCTTAGGTCCCCGTCGTAAGTCGAGAGCACCTGCCGCAACTCGAGAAAATCCAGGAGGTTCTCCCCTCCAGGCGAGATGAGGCCCATTTCCACTGAGGCGTCTCAGGGTAATCAGACCTAACCTCTGCAACTTCCAAAGGGTCCTTCACAACCTTGCTGCAACTCAAGAAGTTGCCCGACATACCCGTCTCCACTCGAGAGGAAGCACGAGAGTCCCGCCCACATCCAGAGGAGCCCCGTTTCTATCTCATAGCTCGAGAGGAGGGATACTTTCCCTGCGTGTTCAGGGAAAGAATTCCCGGCATTCCCGTCGCATCTCAAGAGGAGGCTCTCTCCACAGGAAAGGCGAGAGTAACTCCAGGGTCGTGCCACCATTCCCACAGTCCCCCAGATGTCTCAGTCTATTCCAGGGAAACCTGTTTTCCCTGCACTGCCTCGACTTTCAAGCCGAGGATCGACTCACACCACGGTGGCACTTGGGACAGCCCTGTGGGAAAGCCTCGTGCGAAAGCCTCATGGGAAAGCCTCGAGCGAAAGTCACAGATCCCTTGATCCACGCGAAGGGAAGCGTGACACTGTGCTACAGCTCGGGAGGAAAGCGCCCTTGCAAGCCCTCACTCGAGACGAGGACTGATTTCCCTGGGGAGACTCCAGAAGTACCCCAAGATCCATGTCGGCACTGGAGAGGAATCCTCAGGTTCCGGCACTGACTCCACACAAGGTCTTAGGACCCAGCATCGACGGGAGTGGAATCCCGAGAAGGCCGCGAGCAACTCGCATGGGGACTGGCCTTTCCTGAGGCCACCAGAGCGGGACCCTGAGGTCCCCGTCGTAAGTCGAGAGCACCTGCCGCAACTCGAGAAAATCCAGGAGGTTCTCCCCTCCAGGCGAGATGAGTGCCATTTGTGCTGAGGCGTCTCAGGGTAATCAGACCTAACCTCTGCAACTTCCAAAGGGTCCTTCACAACCTTGCTGTCAACTCAAGAAGTTGCCCGACATACCCGTCTCCACTCGAGAGGAAGCACGAGAGTCCCGCCCACATCCAGAGGAGCCCCGTTTGCCGCGTCCTAGCTCGAGAGGAGGGATCCTTTCCCTGCGTGATCGGGAAAGAATTCCCGGCGTTCCCGTCGCATCTCAAGAGGAGGCACTCTCCACAGGAAAGGCGAGAGGAAATCCAGGGTCGTGCCACCATTCCCAGAGTCCCCCAGATGTCTCAGTCCATTCCAGGGAAACCTGTTTTCCCTGCACTGCCTCGACTTTCAAGCCGAGGATCGACTCACACCATGGTGGCACGTGGGACAGCCCTGTGGGAAAGCCTCGTGGGAAAGCCTCGTGGGAAAGCCTCGAGGGAAAGCCACAGATCCCTTGATCCACGAGAAGGGAAGCGGGACACTGCTGCTACAGCTCGGGAGGAAAGGGCAGGTGCATGACCCCACTCGAGACGAGGACTGACTCCCCTGGGAAGACTCCAGAAATACTCCAAGATCCATGTCAGCACTGGAGAGGAATGCTCAGGTTCCGGCACCGACTCCACACAAGATCTTAGGCCCCGGCATCAACGGGAGAGGAATCCCGAGAGGCCCCCGAGCCAACTCACATGGGGACTGGCCTTTCCTGAGGCCACCAGAGCGGGTCCCTGAGGTCCCCGTCGTAAGTAAAGAGCAACTGCGGCAACTCGACAAAGTCCAGGAGGTTCTCCCCTCCAGGCGAGATGAGGCCCATTTCCGCTGAGACGTCTCGAGGCTTATCACATCGAACGTCTCGAACTTCCAAAGGGTCCTTCACACCCTTGCTGCAACTCAAGAAGTTCCCCGACATACCCGTCTCCACTCAAGAGGAAGCACGAGAACCCCGCCAACATCCAGAGGAGCCCCGTTTCCGCCCCGTAGCTCGAGAGGCGGGATCCTTTCCCTGCGTGGTCGAGAAAGAATTCCTGGCGTTCCGGTCGCATCTCAAGAGGAGGCGCTCTCCACAGGAAAGGCGCGAGGAACTCCAGGGTCGTGCCACCATTCCCAGAGTCCCCCAGATGTCTCAGTCCATTCCAGGGAAACCTGTTTTCCCTGCACTGTCTCGACTTTCAAGCTGAGGATCGACTCACACCACGGTGGCACGTGGGACAGCCCTGTGGGAAACCCTCGAGGGAAAGCCACAGATCCCTTGATCCACGCGAAGAGAAACGTGACACTGCTGCTACAGCTCGGGAGGAAATCGCATGTGCATGCCCCCACTCGAGATGCAGAATGATTTTCCTGGGGAGACTCCAGAAGTACCCCAAGATCCCTGTCAGCACTGGAGAGGAATCCTCAGGTTCCGGCACCAACTCCACACAAGATCTTAGGCCCCTGCATCGACGGGAGAGGAATCCTGAGAGGCCCCCAAGCAACTCGCATGGGGACTGGCCTTTCCTGAGGCCAACAGACCGGGTCCCTGAAGTCCCCGTCGTAAGTTGAGAGCACCTGCCGAAACTCGTTAAAATACAGGAGGTTCTCCCCTGCAGGCGAGATGAGGCCAGTTTCCACTGAGGTGTCTCGAGGCTAATCACACTTGACCTCTGGAACTTCCAAAGAGTCTTTCACAGTCAAGCTGCAACTCAAGAAGTTCCCCAACACACCCGTCTCCACTCAAGAGGAAGCAGGATGGTCCCGGCCACATCCTGAGGAGCTCCGTTTCCGGCTCGTACCTCGAGATGAGGGATCCTTTCCCTGCTTGTTCGGAAAAGAATTCCCGGCATTCCCATCGCATCTCAAGGTGGCGCTCTCCAAAGGAAAGGGGAGAGGAACTGCAGGGTCGTGCCACCATTCCAAGACTCCCCCAGATGTGTCAGTCCGTTCCACAGGAACCTGTTTTCCCTGCACTGCCTCGGCTTTCATGCCGAGGATCGACTCACACCACCGTGACACGTGGGACAGCCCTGTGGGAAAGCCTCGTGGGAAAGACTCGAGGGAAAGCCACAGATCCCTTGGTCCACGCAAGGGGAACCGTGACACTGCTGCTACAGCATGGGAGGAAATGGCACGCTCATGCCCCCACTCGAGACGAGGCCTGACTCCCTTGTGGAGACTCCAGAAGTACCCCAAAATCCATGTCAGCACTGGAGAGGAATCCTCAGCTTCCGGCCCCGACTCCACACAAGGAGAGCACCTGCTGAAACTCGGAAATATCCAGGAGCCTCTCCGTTCCAGGCGACATGAGGCCCATTTCTGCTGAGGCATCTCGAGACTAACCACACCTAACCTCTGGAACTTCCAAAGGGTCCTTCACACCCTTGCTGCAACTCAAGAAGTTCCCCGACATACCCTTTCCTCTTCACGTTCTGCCATAATGGTGGTGTCATCTGCATATCTAAGTTGATTGATATTTCTACCGGCAATCTTGATTCCAGTTCATGTATCTTCCATCCCAGCATGTTTCATGATGTACTCTGCATATAAGTTAAATAAACAGGGTGACAATATACAGCCTTGACATACTCCTTTTCCTTTTTGGAACCAGTCTGTTGTTCCATGTCCTGCTCTAACTGTTGCTTCCTGACCTTCATCCAGATTTCTCAAGAGGCAGGTTAGGTGGTCTGGTATTCCCATCTCTTTCAGAATTGTGGCTAAAACAACAGTATAAGGACCTTTCCGATGTCAGGCCAAGGAATTGTGTTTCCAGTCATTGAGCCACACCTGATCACTGAGCACAAATTCATGAATCTGTTCCTCAAGGGGGAATGATATTCTTTTTTATACAAACTTAGTTACCTGATTTATTACCTTACCTAATTGTTCCATCTGCTGTGAAATCCCACCCCCTTACTTGTGCCAAATCTGCTAACACCTGCCTCACTGTGGGAGGGGGTCTCCCATAGAAAATTTCATAAGGACAACAACTGTGGGAACGTGCGGTTACCCGTAATATGAGTAAGTCTGCCGGAAGCAAGCCCATCCATGTACAGTCAGTCTCTATGATCCATTTTGAAAGTGTCTCTTCAAGAGTTTGGTTGTTTCTTTCCATCATTCAGAACACTGGGCCTATATGCTGTATGTAATTTCCACTGATATTTAGAGCTTCACATACCTGTTAATTAACGCGGCTACAAAGACAGGCCATTGTCGGATTCTATACT
>NW_017200360.1:0-7026 GCF_001704415.2 Capra hircus
ACTCAAGAAGTTCCCCGACATAACCGTCTCCACTGGAGAGGAAGCACGAGAGTCCCGCCCACATCCAGAGGAGCACCGTTTATGCCTCTTAGCTCGAGAGGATGGATCCTTTCCCTGTGCGGTTGGAAAGAATTGCCTGCATTCCGTCGCATCTCATGAGGAGGCGGTCTCCTCAGGAAAGGCGAGAGGAACTCAAGACTCGTGCCACCATTCCCAGAGTCCCCCAGATGTCTCAGTCCATTCCAGGGAATACTGTTTTCCCTGCACTGCCTCGATTTCATGCCGAGGATCGACTCACACCACGGTGGCACGTGGACAGCCCTGTGGGAAAGCCTCCTGGGAAAGCCTCATGTGATAGCCTCAAGGGGAAAGACACTGATCCCTTGATCCACTCGACGGGAAGCGTGACACTGCTGTTACAGCTGGGGAGGGAATCGAACTGCATGCCGCCACTCGAGACGAGGACTGACTCCCCTGGGGAGACACTAGAAGTACCCCAAGATCCATGTCAGCAGTGGAGAGGAATCCTCAGGTTGCGTCACCGACTCCACTCAAAGTCTTAGGCTCGGCATCGACGGTAGAGGAATTTCCGAGCGGCCCCCAAACATCTCGAATGGGGACTGGCCTTTACTCAGGCCACCAGAGCGGGTCCCTGAGGCCCCGTCGTAAGTCGACAGCAGCACCTGCCGCACCTCGAGAAAATCCAGGAGGTTCTCCCCTCCAGGCGAGATGAGGCCCTTTTCTGCTGAGGCGTCTCGAGGTTAATCACACCTAACCTCTGGAACTTCCAAAGGGTCCTTCACACCCTTGCTGCAACTCAAGAAGTTCCCCGACATAACCGTCTCCACTGGAGAGGAAGCACGACAGTCCCGCCCACATCCAGAGGAGCCCGTTTCTGCCTCATAGCTCGAGAGGATGCATCCTTTCCCTGCGTGTCTGGAAAGAATTCCCGGAGTTCCCGTCCCATCTAAAGAGAGGCGCTCTCCACAGGAAAGGCGAGAGGAACTCCAGGGTCGTGCCACCATTCCCAGAGTTCCCCAGATGTCTAAGTCCATTCAAGGGAAACCTGTTTTCCCTGCACTGTCTCGACTTTCAGCAGAGGATCAACTCACACCACGGTGGCACGTGGGACAGCCCTGTGGGAAAGCCTCGGAAAGCCTCGAGGGAAAGCCTCAAGGAAAAGACACAGATCCCTTGATCCACTCGCGGGAAGCGTGACAATGCTGCTACACATCGGGAGGAAAGCGCACGAGCATGCCCCACTCGAGACGAGGACTGACTCCCCTGGGGAGACTTCAGAAGTACCCCAAGATCCATGTCAGCACTGGAGAGGAATCCACAGGTTCCGGCACCGATTCCACACAAGGTCTTAGGTCCCGGCATCAAGGGAGAGGAATCCCGAGAGGCACCCGAGCAACTCGCATGGGGACTGGCCTTTCCTGAGGCCACCAGAGCGGGTCCCTGAGGTCCCCGTCGTTGGTCGAGACCACCTGCCGCAACTCGAGAAAATCCAGGAGGTTCTCCCTCCAGGCGAGATGAGGCCCATTTCCGCTGAGGGGGCTCGAGGCTAATCACATCTAACCTCTGGAACTTCGAAAGGGTCCTTCACACCCTTGCTGCAACTCAAGAAGTTCCCCCGACATACCCGTCTCCACTGGAGAGGAAGAACGAGAGTCCCGCTCACATACAAAGGAGCGCCGATTCCGCCTCCTAGCTCGACAGGAGGGATCCTTTCCCTGCGTGGTCGGGAACGAATTCCCTGTGTTCCCTTGCATCCCAAGTGGAGGCGCTCTCCACAGGAGAGGCGAGAGGAACTCCAGGGTCGTGCCACCATTCCCAGAGTCCCCCAGATGTCTCAGTCCATTCCAGGGACACCTGTTTTCCCTGCTCTGCCTCAACTTTCAAGCCGAGGATCGACTCACAGCACGGTGGCACTGGGACAGCCCTGTGGGAAAGCCACGTGGGAAAGCCGCATGGAAAGCCTCGAGGGAAAGCCACAGATCCCTTGATCCACGCGAAGGGAAGCGTGACACTGCTGTTACAGCTCGGGAGGAAAGCGCACGTGCATGCCCCACTCGAGCGAGGACTGACTCCCCTGGGGAGACTCCAGTAGTACCCCAAGATCCATGTCAGCACTGCAGAGGAATTCTCAGGTTCCGGCACCGACTCCACACAAGGTCTTAGGCCCCGGCATCGACGGGGAGAGGAATCCGAGAGGCCCGCGAGCAACTCGCATGGGACTGGCCTTTCCTGAGGCCACCAGAACGGGTCCCTGAGGTCCCCCCGTCGTAAGTCGAGACCACCTGCCACAACTCGTGAAAATCCAGGAGGTTCTCCCCTCCAGGGGAGATGAGGACCATTTCCGCTGAGGCGTCTCGAGGCTAATCACACCTAACCTCTGGAACTTCCAAAGGGTCCTTCACACCCTTTCTGCAACTCAAGAAGTTCCCCGACATACCCGTCTCCACTCGAGAGGAAGCACGAGAGTCCCGCCCACATCCAGAGGAGCCCCGATTTCGCCTCAAAGCTCAAGAGCACGGATCCTTTCCCTGCGTGTGCGGGAAAGAATTCCCGGCGTTCCCGTCACATCTGAAGTGGAGGCACTCTCCACAGGAAAGGCGAGAGGAACTCCAGGGTCGTGCCACCATTCCCAGATTCCCCCAGATGTCTCAGTCCATTCCAGGGAAAACTGTTTTCCTTGCACTGCCTCGACTTTCAAGCCGAGGATCGACTCACACCACGGTGGCACGTGGGACAGTCCTGTGGGAAAGCCTCGTGGGAAAGCCTCGAGGGAAAGCCACAGATCCCTTGATCTACTCGACGGGAAGCGTGACACTTCTGCTACAGCTCGGGAGGGTATCGAACTGCATGCCCACACTCGAGACGAGCACTGACTCCCCTGGGGAGACTCCTGAAGTACCCCAAGATCCATGTCAGCACTGCAGATGAATCCTCAGATTTCGGCACCAACTCCACACAAGGTCTTAGGCCCCGACATCGAAGGTAGAGGAATAACGAGAAGCCCCCAAGCATCTCGCATGGGGACCGGCCTTTGCTGAGGCCACCAGAACGGGTCCCTGAGGTCCCTTTCGTAAGTCGAGAGCACCTGCCCCAACTCGAAAAAATCCAGGAGGTTCTCCCCTCCAGGCGAGATGAGGCCCATTTCCACTGAGGCGTCTCGAGGTTAATCACACCTAACCTCTGGAACTTCCAAAGGGTCCTTCACACCCTTGCTGCAACTCAAGAAGTTCCCCGACATAACCGTCTCCACTGGAGAGGAAGCACGAGAGTCCCGCCCACATCCAGAGGAGCACCGTTTATGCCTCTTAGCTCGAGAGGATGGATCCTTTCCCTGCGTGGTTGGGAAAGAATTGCCTGCATTCCCGTCGCATCTCATGAGGAGGCGGTCTCCTCAGGAAAGGCGAGAGGAACTCAAGACTCGTGCCACCATTCCCAGAGTCCCCCAGATGTCTCAGTCCATTCCAGGGAATACTGTTTTCCCTGCACTGCCTCGATTTCATGCCGAGGATCGACTCACACCACGGTGGCACGTGGGACAGCCCTGTGGGAAAGCCTCCTGGGAAAGCCTCATGTGATAGCCTCAAGGGAAAGACACTGATCCCTTGATCCACTCGACGGGAAGCGTGACACTGCTGTTACAGCTGGGGAGGGAATCGAACTGCATGCCGCCACTCGAGACGAGGACTGACTCCCCTGGGGAGACACTAGAAGTACCCCAAGATCCATGTCAGCAGTGGAGAGGAATCCTCAGGTTGCGTCACCGACTCCACTCAAAGTCTTAGGCTCGGCATCGACGGTAGAGGAATTCCGAGCGGCCCCAAACATCTCGAATGGGGACTGGCCTTTACTCAGGCCACCAGAGCGGGTCCCTGAGGTCCCCGTCGTAAGTCGACAGCACCTGCCGCACCTCGAGAAAATCCAGGAGGTTCTCCCCTCCAGGCGAGATGAGGCCCTTTTCTGCTGAGGCGTCTCGAGGTTAATCACACCTAACCTCTGGAACTTCCAAAGGGTCCTTCACACCCTTGCTGCAACTCAAGAAGTTCCCCGACATAACCGTCTCCACTGGAGAGGAAGCACGACAGTCCCGCCCACATCCAGAGGAGCCCCGTTTCTGCCTCATAGCTCGAGAGGATGCATCCTTTCCCTGCGTGGTCTGGAAAGAATTCCCGGAGTTCCCGTCCCATCTAAAGAGGAGGCGCTCTCCACAGGAAAGGCGAGAGGAACTCCAGGGTCGTGCCACCATTCCCAGAGTTCCCCAGATGTCTAAGTCCATTCAAGGGAAACCTGTTTTCCCTGCACTGTCTCGACTTTCAGCAGAGGATCAACTCACACCACGGTGGCACGTGGGACAGCCCTGTGGGAAAGCCTCGTGGGAAAGCCTCGAGGGAAAGCCTCAAGGAAAAGACACAGATCCCTTGATCCACTCGCCGGGAAGCGTGACAATGCTGCTACACTCGGGAGGAAAGCGCACGAGCATGCCCCCACTCGAGACGAGGACTGACTCCCCTGGGGAGACTTCAGAAGTACCCCAAGATCCATGTCAGCACTGGAGAGGAATCCACAGGTTCCGGCACCGATTCCACACAAGGTCTTAGGTCCCGGCATCAAGGGGAGAGGAATCCCGAGAGGCCCGAGCAACTCGCATGGGACTGGCCTTTCCTGAGGCCACCAGAGCGGGTCCCTGAGGTCCCCGTCGTTGGTCGAGACACCTGCCGCAACTCGAGAAAATCCAGGAGGTTCTCCCCTCCAGGCGAGATGAGGCCCATTTCCGCTGAGGGGGCTCGAGGCTAATCACATCTAACCTCTGGAACTTCGAAAGGGTCCTTCACACCCTTGCTGCAACTCAAGAAGTTCCCCGACATACCCGTCTCCACTGGAGAGGAAGAACGAGAGTCCCGCTCACATACAAAGGAGCGCCGATTCCGCCTCCTAGCTCGACAGGAGGGATCCTTTCCCTGCGTGGTCGGGAAGAATTCCCTGTGTTCCCCTTGCATCCCAAGTGGAGGCGCTCTCCACAGGAGAGGCGAGAGGAACTCCAGGGTCGTGCCACCATTCCCAGAGTCCCCCAGATGTCTCAGTCCATTCCAGGGACACCTGTTTTCCCTGCTCTGCCTCAACTTTCAAGCCGAGGATCGACTCACAGCACGGTGGCACCTGGGACAGCCCTGTGGGAAAGCCACGTGGGAAAGCCGCATGGGAAAGCCTCGAGGGAAAGCCACAGATCCCTTGATCCACGCGAAGGGAAGCGTGACACTGCTGTTACAGCTCGGGAGGAAAGCGCACGTGCATGCCCCCACTCGAGCCGAGGACTGACTCCCCTGGGGAGACTCCAGTAGTACCCCAAGATCCATGTCAGCACTGCAGAGGAATTCTCAGGTTCCGGCACCGACTCCACACAAGGTCTTAGGCCCCGGCATCGACGGAGAGGAATCCCGAGAGGCCCGCGAGCAACTCGCATGGGCACTGGCCTTTCCTGAGGCCACCAGAACGGGTCCCTGAGGTCCCCGTCGTAAGTCGAGACCACCTGCCACAACTCGTGAAAATCCAGGAGGTTCTCCCCTCCAGGGGAGATGAGGACCATTTCCGCTGAGGCGTCTCGAGGCTAATCACACCTAACCTCTGGAACTTCCAAAGGGTCCTTCACACCCTTTCTGCAACTCAAGAAGTTCCCCGACATACCCGTCTCCACTCGAGAGGAAGCACGAGAGTCCCGCCCACATCCAGAGGAGCCCCGATTTCGCCTCAAAGCTCAAGAGCACGGATCCTTTCCCTGTGTGCGGGAAAGAATTCCCGGCGTTCCCGTCACATCTGAAGTGGAGGCACTCTCCACAGGAAAGCGAGAGGAACTCCAGGGTCGTGCCACCATTCCCAGATTCCCCAGATGTCTCAGTCCATTCCAGGGAAAACTGTTTTCCTTGCACTGCCTCGACTTTCAAGCCGAGGATCGACTCACACCACGGTGGCACGTGGGACAGTCCTGTGGGAAAGCCTCGTGGGAAAGCCTCGAGGGAAAGCCACAGATCCCTTGATCTACTCGACGGGAAGCGTGACACTTCTGCTACAGCTCGGGAGGGTATCGAACTGCATGCCCCACACTCGAGACGAGCACTGACTCCCCTGGGGAGACTCCTGAAGTACCCCAAGATCCATGTCAGCACTGCAGATGAATCCTCAGATTTCGGCACCAACTCCACACAAGGTCTTAGGCCCCGACATCGAAGGTAGAGGAATAACGAGAAGCCCCCAAGCATCTCGCATGGGGACCGGCCTTTGCTGAGGCCACCAGAACGGGTCCCTGAGGTCCCTTTCGTAAGTCGAGAGCACCTGCCCCAACTCGAAAAAAATCCAGGAGGTTCTCCCCTCCAGGCGAGATGAGGCCCATTTCCACTGAGGCGTCTCGAGGTTAATCACACCTAACCTCTGGAACTTCCAAAGGGTCCTTCACACCCTTGCTGCAACTCAAGAAGTTCCCCGACATAACCGTCTCCACTGGAGAGGAAGCACGAGAGTCCCGCCCACATCCAGAGGAGCACCGTTTATGCCTCTTAGCTCGAGAGGATGGATCCTTTCCCTGCGTGGTTGGGAAAGAATTGCCTGCATTCCCGTCGCATCTCATGAGGAGGCGGTCTCCTCAGGAAAGGCGAGAGGAACTCAAGACTCGTGCCACCATTCCCAGAGTCCCCCAGATGTCTCAGTCCATTCCAGGGAATACTGTTTTCCCTGCACTGCCTCGATTTCATGCCGAGGATCGACTCACACCACGGTGGCACGTGGGACAGCCCTGTGGGAAAGCCTCCTGGGAAAGCCTCATGTGATAGCCTCAAGGGAAAGACACTGATCCCTTGATCCACTCGACGGGAAGCGTGACACTGCTGTTACAGCTGGGGAGGGAATCGAACTGCATGCCGCCACTCGAGACGAGGACTGACTCCCCTGGGAGACACTAGAAGTACCCCAAGATCCATGTCAGCATCTCAGGTTGCGTCACCGACTCCACTCAGTGGA
>NW_017200361.1:0-7025 GCF_001704415.2 Capra hircus
GAAGCACCTGCGGCAATTCGAGAAAATCCAGGAGGTTCTCCCCTCCAGGCGAGATGAGGGCCCATTTCCGCTGAGGCGACAGGAAGGCTAATCACCCCTAATCTCTGGAACTTCCAAAGGGTCCTTCACAGCCTTGCTGCAACTCAAGAGTTCCCGACATACCCGTCTCCACTCGAGAGGAAGCACGAGAGTTCGCCCACATCCAGAGGAGCCCCGTTTTCTGCCTCTAGCTCCAGGAGGAGGGATCCTTTCCCTGCGTGGTCGGAAAGAATTCCCGGCATTCCCGTCGCATCTCAAGAGGAGGCGCTCTCCACAGGAAAGGCGAGAGGAACTCCAGGGTCGTGCCACCATTCCCAGAGTCCCCCAGATGTCTCAGTCCATTCCAGGGAAACCTGTTTTCCCTGCACTGCCTCGACATTCAAGCCGAGGATCGACTCACACCGCGATGGCAGGTGGACAGCCCTGTGGGAAAGCCTCTGTGGGAAAGCCTCGTGGGAAAGCCTCGAGGGAAAGCCACAGATCCCTTGATCCACGCGTAGGGAAGCGTGACACTGCTGCTACAGCTCGGGAGGAAAGCGCACGTGCATGCCCCACTCGAGACGAGGACTGACTCCCCTGGGGAGACTCCAGAAGTACCCCAAGATCCATGTCAGCACTGGAGAGGAATCCTCAGGTTCCGGCACCGACTCCACACAAGGTCTTAGGCCCCGGCATCGACGGGAGAGGAATCCCGAGAGGCCCCGAGCAACTCGCATGGGGACTGGCCTTTCCTGAGGCCACCAGAGCGGGTCCCTGAGGTCCCCGTCGTAAGTCGAGGGCACCTGCCGCAACTCGAGAAAATCCAGGAGGTTCTCCCCTCCAGGCGAGATGAGGCCCATTTCTGCTGAGGCGTCTCGAGGCTAATCACACCTAATCTCTGGAACTTCCAAACGGTGCTTCACACTCTGGCTGCAACTCAAGATGTTCCCCTACATACCGTTTCCACTCGAGAGGAAGCACGAGAGTCCCGCCCACATCCAGAGGAGCCCCGTTTCTGCCTACTAGCTCGAGAGGAGGGATCCTTTCCCTGCGTCATCGGGAAAGAAATCCCGGCGTTCCCATCGCATCTCAAGAGAGGAGGCGCTCTCCACAGGAAAGGCGAGAGGAACGCCAGGGTCGTGCCACCTTTCCCAGAGTCCCCAGATGTCTCAGTCCATTCCAGGGATACCTGTTTTCCCTGCACTGCCTCGACATTCAAGCCGAGGATCGACTCACATCACGGTGGCACGTGGGACAATCATGTGGGAAGCCTCGTGGAAAAGCCTCGTGTGAAAGCTTCCAGGGAAAGCCACAAATCCCTTGATTCACTCGAAGGGAACCTGGCACTGCTGCTACAGCTCGGGAGGAAAGCGCACGTGCCTGCCCCCACTCGAGACGAGGACTGACTCCCCAGGGGAGACTCCAGAAGTACCCCAAGATCCATGTCAGCACTGGAGAGGAATCCTCAGGTTCCGGCAGCGACTCCACACAAGGTCTTAGGCCCGGCATCGACGGGCGAGGAATCCCGAGAGGCCCCTGAGCAACTCGCATGGGGACTGGGCTTTCCTGAGGCCACCAGAGCGGGTCCCGGAGGTCCCCGTCGTAAGTCGAGAGCACCTGCTGCAACTCGAGAAAATCCTAGATGTTCTCCCCTCCAGGCGACATGAGGCCCATTTCCCCTGAAGCGTCTCGAGGCTAATCACACCTAACCTCTGGAACTTCCAAAGGGTCCTTCACACCCTTGCTGCAAATCAAGAAGTTCCCCGACATACCCGTCTCCACTCGAGAGGAGTCACGAGAGTCCCGCCCACATCCAGAGGAGCCCCGTTTCCGCCTCCTAGCTCGAGAGGAGAGATCCTTTCCCTGCGTGGTCGGAAAAGAATTCCCGGCGTTCCCGTCGCATCTCAAGAGGAGGCGCTCTCCACAGGAAAGGCGAGAGGAACTCCAGGGTCGTGCCACCATTCCCAGAGTCCCCCAGATGTCTCAGTCCATTCCAGGGAAACATGTTTTCCCTGCACTGACTCGACTTTCAAGCCGAGGATCGACTCACACCACGGTGGCACGTGGGACAACCCTGTGGGAAAGCCTCGTGGGAAAGCCACAGATCCCTTGATCCACGCGAAGGGAAGCGTGACACTGCTGCTACAGCTCGGAGGAAAGCGCACGTGCATGCCCCCACACCAGACGAGGACTGACTCCCCTGGGGAGACTCCAGAAGTACCCCAAGATCCATGTCAGCACTGGAGAGGAATCCTCAGGTTCTGGCACCGACTCCACACAAGGTCTTATGCCGGTGTCCAGCCCCGGTGGATCCAGGGAATTCGAAGGGTGGACGGCGTTGGCGTGGAAAGACTTGTTTATTTATTAATGTAAGATTAGATTAGCAAACTATAGTGTAGTAAGAAGATTAAGTGGAGGAAGAGGGCTGAATAGCTTGGTTTACGCGGACGGGCCAATAAAATTCCAGACAAGGAATTTGCACCACCTACGTTGGGCCACCGGCCGCCCGACTTGAATATCTAAGGGTGCCTCCGCCTTAAGCTCCCTTTCGTGCGGGTCTTAACAGCCAGGCCAAAGTAAGTAGACCTGGCGAGCCTCCGCACTCCATGTGGAGATTCAGCCTGAAGTTATAGTAAAGAGCAGAGAGAAGGAAAGGTAGAGAAGAAGAAAGAGAGAGAAAGACACGGGGGGAGCCAGAGTCCCAGGAAACCAGGCTGAGAGACTAGTTCGAGAAGCTGGTCCGAGAAACTGGCCCCCGGCCCCTGGCCTCCTCCTTTATTGTTCAGAAGGTCTTTTATACTTTTGATAATACATGAAGATCAATGGATAACCCAAAATTATGTAGTGTTCCCAACCCAGATTCTTTCTGTATATCATTTTGTATACAAAAGGTCTCAGGTGATTTACATTATCTTCTGGCCAAGAGGCTTGTTAACACTTTTTGGCTCTCTTCCTTAATGAATGTTAATTTTGTTTCCCCTGAAGTGTTTTTCTTTAATCTGCATCTCCTTAAAGCATTAAAGTTACATCTCTATAGAACAAAGGTGCAGTGGGTAATAACAAAGAAAGTACTTAACTCAAAGATCTAATGTTGCTAATACCAGGTCTACTACTTGTTTTTTCACATACCAACTATATCTAAAAATAAAGGATATGAAAAATTTGGCAGGCAAGCATTGACCCAAAAAATGACTTTTAATCAGTCCTATTCTAAAGATTCTGACTCCTCGGAAGCTCCTGCATTCCTACGATGTTTTTAAGCTTCCTGTGCCTCCTGCGGTCAGGAGGCCTCAAACAATCACAAGCGCAGCTGTACGAGTCCTACAGGCAGGATAGAAAGCCATCAGAGGGTTTTTGGATTGAAAACACTCTTTCAAATGCAGAAGACTAACGCCCTGAATTGACTTTTTCCAGAAAAGTTCAGAAGAGTGAAAAAGCAGAGCACAAAAACCGGCAGATTTTTTGTTGGGGTACATGCTTAAAAATTTCCAGAGGGGTCCCTGAGTCTGAGCACGCCTTGCGTATGTCAGCTTCCTTCCTCATAACCTTGTCACGGGGCGGGCTTCCTCACACTGTCTCCCGCAGCCTTAGGCCCCAGCATCGACGGGGAGAGGAATCCCGAGAGGCCCCCGAGCAACTCGCATGCGGACTGGCCTTTTCCTGAGGCCACCAGAGCGGGTCCCTGAGGTCCCCGTCGTAAGTCGAGAGCACCTGCCACAACTCGAGAAAATCCAGGAGGTTCTCCCCTCCAGGCGAGATGAGGCCCATTTCCGCTGAGGCATCTCGAGGCTCATCACACCTAACCTCTGGAAATTACAAAGAGGTCTTTCACACCCTTGCTGCAACTCAAGAAGTTCCCCGACATACCCGTCTCCACTCGAGAGGAATCACGAGAGTCCCGCCCTCATCCAGAGGAGCCCCGTTTCCGCCTCCTAGCTCGAGAGGAGGGATCCTTCCCCTGCGTGGTCGGAAAGAATTCCCGGCATTTCCGATCGCATCTCAAGAGGAGGCGCTCTCCACAGGAAAGGCGAGATTAACTCCAGGGTCGTGCCACCATTCCCAGAGTCCCTCAGATGTCTCAGTCCATTCCAGGGAAACCTGTTTTCCCTGCACTGCCTCGACTTTCAAGCCGAGGATCGACTCACACCACGGTGGCACGTGGGACAGCCCTGTGAGAAAGCCTCCTGGGCAAGCCTCGAGGAAACCACAGATCCCTTGATCCACGCGAAGGGAAGCGTGACACTGCTGCTACAGCTCGAGAGGAAATCGCACGTGCATGCCCCAATTCGAGACGAGGACTGACTCCCCTGGGGAGACTCCAGAAGTACCCCAAAACCATGTCAGCACTGGAGAGGAATCCTCAAGTTCTGGCACCGACTCCACACAAGGTCTTAGGTCCCGGCATCGACGGGAGAGGAATACCGAGAGGCACCCGAACAACTCGCATGGGGGACTGGCCTTTCCTGAGGCCACCAGAGCGGGTCCCTGAGGTCCCTGTGTAAGTCGAGAGCACCTGCCGCCAGTCTCGAGTGAAAATCCAGGAAGTTCTCCCCTCCAGGCGAGATGAGGCCCATTTCCGCTGAAGCATCTCGAGGCTAATCACACCTAACCTCTGGAACTTCCAAAGGGTCCTTCACACCCTTGCTGCCAACTCAAGAAGTTCCCCGACATACCCGTCTCGACTCGAGAGGAAGCACGAGAGTCCTGCCCACATCCAGAGGAGCCCCGTTTCCGCCTCCTAGCTCGAGAGGAGGGTTCCTTTTCCTGCGTGTTCGCGGAAAGAATTCCTGGCCTTCCCATCGCAGCTCAAGAGGGGGCGCTCTCTACAGGAAAGGCGAGAGGAACTCCAGGGTCGTGCCACCATTCCCAGAGTCCCCCAGATGTCTCAGTCCACTCCAGGGAAACGTGTTTTCCTTGCACTGCCTCGACTTTCAAAGCGAGGATCGACTCACACCACGGTGGCACGTGGACAGCCCTTTGGGAAAGCCTCGGTGGGAAAGCCTCGTGGGAAAGACTCCAGGGAAGCCCTCAGATTCCTTCATCCACGCGAAGGGAAGCGTGACACTACAGCTACAGCTCGGGAGGAAAGCGCACGTGCATGCCCCTACTCGAGACGAGGAATGACTCCCTTGGGGAGACTCCAAAAGTACCCCAGGAACCATGTCAGCACTGGAGTGGAATCCTCCGGTTCCGGCACCGACTCTACACAAGGTCTTAGGCCCCGGCTTCGAGGAGAGGAATCCGAGAGGCCCCATGCAACTCGCATGGGACGGGCCTTTCCTGAGGCCACCAGAGCGGGTCCCAGAGGTCCCCGTCGTAAGTCGAGAGCACCTGCCGCAACTCGAGAAAATCCAGGAGGTTCTCCCTTCCAGGCGAGATGAGGCCCATTTCCAGTGAGGCGTCTCGAGGCTAATCACACCTAACCTCTGGAATTTCCAAAGGGTCCTTCACACCCTTGCTGCAACTCAAGAAGTTCCCCGACATACCCATCTCCACTCGAGAGGAAGCACGAGAGTCCGGCCCACATCCAGAGGAGCCCCGTTTCCGCCTCCTAGCTCGAGAGGAGGGATCCTTTCCCTTCGTGTTCGGGAAAGAATTCCCGGCGTTTCCGTCGCATCTCAAGAAGAGGCGCTCTCCACAGGAAAGGCGAGAGGAACTCAGGGTCGTGCCACCATTCCCAGAGTCCCTCAGATGTCTCAGTCCATTCCAGGGAAACCTTTTTTCCCTGCACTGCCTCGACTTTCAAGCCGAGGATCGACTCTCACCACGGTGGCACGTGGGACAGCTTTGTGGGAAAGACTCGAGGGAAAGCCTCGTGGGAAAGCCTCGAGGGAAAGCCACAGATCCCTTGATCCACGCGAAGGGAAGCCTGACACTGCTGCTACAGCTGGGGAGGAAAGCGCACGTGCATGCCCCACTCGAGACGAGGACTGACTCCCCAGGGAGACTCAGGACGTACCCCAAGATCCATGTCAGGACTGGAGAGGAATCCTCAGGTTCCCGGCACCGAGTCCACACAAGGTCTTAGCCCGGCATCGACAGGAGAGGAATCCGAGAGGCCCCCGAGCAACTCGCATGGGGAATGGCCTTTCCTGAGGCCACCAGAGCATGTCCCTGAGGTCCCCGTCGTAAGTAGAGAGAAACTGCCGCAACTCGAGAAAATCCAGAAGGTTCTCCCCCTCCAGGGCGAGATGAGGCCCCATTTCCAATGAGGCCTCTCGAGGCTAATCACACCTAACGTCTGGAACTTCCAAAGGGTACATCACCCACTTGTTTGCAACTCAAGAAGTTCCCCGACATAACCGTCTCCACTTGAGAGAAAGCTCGAGCCTCCGCCGACATCCAGAGGAGCCCCCGTTTCCGCCTCCTAGCTCGAGAGGAGGGATCCTTTTCCCTGCGTGTTCGGGAAAGAATTCCCGGCGTTTCCGTCGCATCTCAAGAGGAGGCGCTCTCCACAGGAAAGGCGAGAGGAATTCCAGGGTCGAGCCACCATACCAGAGTCCCCCAGATGTCTCAGTCCATTCCAGGGAAACCAGTTTTCCCTGCACTGCCTCGACTTTCAAGCCAAGGGATCGACTCACACCACACGTGGCACGTGGGACAGCCCTGTGGGAAAGCCTCGTGGGAAAGCCTCCTGCAAAAACCTCGATGAAAGCCACAGATTTCTTCATCCACGGGAAGGGAAGCATGACACTGCTGCTACAGCTCGGGAGGAAAGTGCACGTGCATGACCTAAGTCGAGACGAGGACTGAATCCCCGGTGGAGACTCCAGAAGTACCCCAAGATCCATGTCAGCACTGGAGAGGAATTTTTCAGGTTCCGGCACCGTCTCCACACAACGTCTTAGGCCCCGGCATCGACGGAGAGGAATCCCGAGAGGCCCCCGTGCAACTCGCATGGGGACTGGCCTTTCCTGAGGCCACCAGAGCGGGTCCCTGAGGTCCTCGTCTTAAGTCGAGAGCACCTGTGCAACTCCGAGAAAATCCAGGAGGTTCTCCCCTCAGGC
>NW_017200362.1:0-7024 GCF_001704415.2 Capra hircus
TGACATCCGTGAAAATCTGATATGTCCTGGTCAAATGCTGTCAGTTATAATTCCAGTTATCATATAAAGCATTTCAAGTCGCAGCAGTGACCAGATTACATTTGTCAATTTCTATTTAATCAGGTTTAACCATGTCCTCTATGGTTTCACCACTGATGCCTTTGCAGAAATACTGCTACTTCAAGATATATGGAATATACTTTTTTTAAGCTTACCGATAATTTGTTGTTTGTTTGTTTGTCTTCTGGTAAGCTGGTACCAGATGGAATTTAGTCTCCTCTCTAGGTTAAGAGAACAAAGTTTTCTTTAGAATGCAATTTTGATAACAGACTATGAGTTTCTTTACCTTTCATTGATTTATAATTGTTTTCATCATCTGTTTTTTTACTTCGGTAAAGTAAATAAGCCTTATTTAAGATTTTGGTACATGTTAGGATGGACTAAGCTTTCCCCACTCTTGCAAGTTCCCTTAACCCTTCAGATTCTTCTCGTGGGACCAAGATCTCACTTTCCTCCAGAGGGACAATCCAAGCTTTTTATTAGTTGATCTGCCCTGACATCAGAGTCCATTTGAGCACGAGTTGGCCTATAATTTAGGCATGAAACTATGACTACATAAAGAAAAGGTGACTTTATGATTCAGGGATGGCCATGATATGCCTTGCACTTCAGAGAAAATGGTTAAAATGATTTTTTTTTTCTTCAAAACACCTAGTCATTAGTCAGTTTTCATTCCAATCCCAAAGAAAGGCAATGACAAAGAATATTCAAGCTGCTGCACAATTGCACTCATCTCACACACTAGTAAAAATAATGCTCAAAATTCTCCAAGTTCACATGAACTGTGAACTTCCAAATGTTCAAGAGGGATTTAAAAAATGCAGAGAAACCAGAGATCAAACTGCCAACATCCACTGGATCATTCAAAAAGCAAGAGAGTTCCAGAAAAAAAACACATCTATTTCTGCTTTATTGACTATGCCAAAGCCTTTGACTGTGTGGATCACAATAAACTGGGAAAAAAATTCTGAAAGAGATGGGAATACCAGACCACCTGACCTGTCTCTTGAGAAACCTGTATGCAGGTCAGGAAGAAACAGTTCGAACTGGACATGGAACAACAGACTGGTGCTAAATAGGAAAAGGAATATGTCAAGGCTGCATATTGTCACCCTGCTTATTTAACTTATATGCAGAGTACATCATGAGAAACACTGGGCTGGAGGAAGCACACGCTGGAATCCAGTTTGCTGGGAGAAATATCAATAATCTCAGATATGCAGATGACACCACCCTTATGGCAGAAAGTGAAGAAGAACTAAAGAGTCTCCTGATGAAAGTGAAAGAGGAGAGTGAAAAAGTTAGCTTAAAGCTCAGCATTCAGAAAACTAAAATCATTGCATCCAGTCTCATCACTTCATGGCAAATAGATGGGAAAACATTGGAAACAGCAGCAGACTATTTTGGGGGCTTGGAAATCACTGCAGGTGATGGCTGCCTCCATGAACTTAAAACATATTTATGACTTGGAAGAAAAGTGATGACCAAACTAGACAGCATAATAAAAAGCCGAGACGTTGCTTTGCCAACAAAGATCCATCCAGTCAAGGCTATGGTTTTTCCATATGTCATGGATGGATATGAAAGATGTACTATAAAGAAAGTGACAGCTGAAAATTGATGCTTTTGAACTGTGGTGTTGGAGAAGATGCTTGTAGGTCGCTTAGACTACAAGGAGACGCAACCACTCCATCCTAAAGGAAATCAGGTCTGAATATACATTGGAAGGACTAATACTGAACCTGAAACTCCAATACTTTGGCCACTTGATGTGAAGAGCTGACTCACTTGGAAGTTGCTTTGATTTGCCTGTGAGTGTGGGAGCCCTCCCTGGGCAAAGGGCCTCAGGGGTCATTGCCACTGAATCACGACCTCCAAGCAAGCGCATTCCAGCTGTGTGACATTCAGGAAGCAGGAGACTGGGGAAAACTATCTTCCTTAGAGGAAGGAAAGTCATCCACAGAGAGTGTGTTTTCAGGCCTCTCTTTGCAGCAAGTGTTTTGCTTCTCAGACATCAGAGCTGCAGGCTTGCTCTGAGGGCCTCAATTGCAGAGTCAGGGCTGTGTGTCTCACTGCACTTTCCAAGCATTGCAGACACATTCCTAGGTTGGAGCAGTGCTTCCCCATGAGAAAGAAGCCTCGGGAGTGTGTCTGAGCGGGCTGAGTGCCATGCTAGGGTCACCTAGTCGAGGGCACCTTGCACATCCAATGGGCCCCAGGCGAGTAGCTATGGACCGGCCCTTCGGTTGAGATATCCCAAAGCAGGGAACAAAGCTAGCTCTGTCAGAAGGAGGAAAACAGCAATGGGATGGATTTTCAAGCAGTTGCTAAGTCACACCACGTTAGGGCTCCCCGGGAAAGAAATGCGAATTTTGGCCTCTAGGCCCAGTATCCAGATGTGTGCACAGGATATTTTCCCCACAGGATCCAAGAATGTTCCAGACAGACCTAAGCTCACTAGCTCTCTCCTGCAGAGGAAATGAAATATTGTTGCTGAACCACGAAAAGATGCTGGGATTCTTGGCTTATGGAGGAGACGAATTCAATCCAGGGCCCAAGACGAGGCTTGATTGCTCAGAGCTTTTGTGCAATAGAGTTTTATTAAAGGATAAAGGAGATAGAGAAAGCTTCTGACAGAGACATCACAAGGGGCAGAAAGCGTACCCCCTTGCTAGTGTTAGTAATGGAGTTATATACTCTCCAATAAGTTATGACAACGAACAAAAGAATGTCTGGAGGTTGTAAAGACTCACTAGACCTACTCCCATAATTGACATTTTCAGATAACAGGATTAGCCAGAAGGTTTTTTCCCAGAGACCGTCCTCAAGAAGGATGCATGATTGTTATATAATCCTAAGGAATGTAGAGGGAAAAACAGTTTGTCCTTTCTTCCTCCTTGAGAATTCTAGAGTCCCTCTCTCCTTGGGGACCCTTGAACTTCTTATAAACCTGCCTTGGCAATGACTCTCTCAGAAACATGATTGAACAGCCGTTTGGAGCTTCCTTTGACTTTCCCTGGGAGGGAGGGAGCCCTCCCTGAGCACAGGGCCTCAGGGGCCATGGCCAATGAAAAATAATCTCCCAGCAAGTGCTTTTCAGCCCTGTGTGACTCTCAGCCCACAGGAGGCTGAGAAAACTCTCTTCCTTGGAGGAAGGAAAGGCAGCCCAAGAGTGTGTTTTCAGGCCTGTATCTTGCAGCAAGTGTTTGGCTTGTTAGACAGAAGACCTGCAGGCCTGTTCCAACAGACTCAATGCCAGAATCAGGGCCTTGTGTCTCCCTGCAGTTTCCTGGCCTTGCAAACACATTCCTAGGTGAGAGCAGTCCTGCCCATGGGGAAGCAGGCTGCGGGAGTGTGTCTGAGGGGGCCAGGTGTCATGCTGGGGTCACCTGGTCGAGGGCACCTTGCACCTCCAATGGACCCCAGGCAAGGAGTTGCAGGCCACCACCTTGCCTCTGAAATCCCAAAATGGGGAGCAAAAGCTCGCTCTGTCAGAGGGAAGAAAACAGCAACAGGATGGATTTTCAAGCAGTTGCTAGGCTGTACTGCGTTAGGGCTCCAAGGAAGGAAAATGCGAATTTTAGCCCCTACGACTGGTATCCAGGTGGGCTCCCAGGATGATTTCCCCGCAGGATCCAAGAACGTTCCAGACAGACCTGGGCTCACTAGCTCCCTCCTGCAGAGGAAACATGATAGAACAGCTGTTTGGAGGTTGCTTTGACTTCCCCTGGGAGGGTAGGATCCCTCCCTGGGTGCAGGGCCTCAGGGGCCATTGCCGCTGAGAAATGCCCTCGTAAGCCAGACCTTTTCCAGCCTTGTATGACTCAGCACGGAGGAGACTGGAAAAGCTCTCTTCCTTGGAGGAAGGAAAGGCAGCCCCAGAGAGTGTGTTTTCACACCTGTATCTTGCAGCAAGTGTTTGGCGTCTCAGACGTCAGACCTCCAGGCCTGCTCCAACGGCCTCAGTTCCAGAGTCAGGGCCGTGTGTCTCCCTGCATTTTCTGAGCCTTGGGAACACATTCCTAGGTCAGAACAGTCCTGCCCATGGGGAAGGAGGCTGCGGGAGTGTGTCTGAGGGGGTCGGGTGCCATGCTGGGGTCCAATAGACCTGGTACCTCCAATAGACCCCAGGACAACAGCGGTGGGGCTCGCCCTGGCTTCCGAAATGCCAAAGCGAGAAGCAAAGCTAGCTCTATCAGAAGGAAGGAAAGAGCAATCGGATGGATGTTCAGGCTGTTGCTGGGCCGCACCACTTCAGGGTCCCCCCCGAGAGGAACAGGCGGCCCTGTGGCCCCTAGGTCCGATATGCAGGTTAACACAACAGGGTGTGTCCCCGTAGGAGCCAAGAATTTTCCTGACAGACCTAGGCTCACTAGAGCTCTCCTACAGGGCAAAAGGGGTAGAACAGACTGTGGATGTGACTCTGCCTTTCCCAGCGACCATGGGCCCTCCCTACGGCCCGGCTCCAGGGAAAATTGTCCCTGAAAAATGACCTCCAAGAAGCGCTTTTCCAGCAGGCTGGGATGCAGAGTTCACAGGATGCGGGGAAAGTGATCGTGCTTCAGGGAAGAAGAGGCAGCCACCAGTGTGTGTTTGCAAGCCTGTATTTGGAAGAAACTGGTGAGCTTCTTCAAGGGGAGACCTCCAGGTCTGCTCAGAGGACCGAAATTCCAGAGGCAGCACCATGCATCTCCCCTGTCCTTTCTGAGCCTTGGAAAGACATTCCTAGCTTATAGCGGTATTGCTCATGAAGAAGCAGGATGCAGGAATGTGTCAGACATGACTGGGTGCCTTCCTGGGTTCAGCTCCGTGAGGGGGCCTTTCCACTCAAAGTAGGTCCCATGCCTCCTTGGGGAGGAAGTGGGGCCCGCTTGCCTCCAAATTGTCAAAGGCTGGAACAAAGCTAGTTCTATCAGAGTAAGAAAAGAGCAATTGGATGGATGTGGAAGCTGTTGCTGGGCCGCACTGCTTCAGGCCCCCCACCCCTCCGCCCCCGAGAGAAAACAGGCGCCCTGTGGCCCCTAGGTCCTGGATGCAGTTTCACACATAGAATGTGTCCCCATAGGAGCCAAGAATTTTCCTGACAGACCTAGGCTCACTAGAGCTCTCCTACAGAGCAAAGGGGATGGGACAGATGTGTGGCTGTGGCTCTGCCTTTCCCTGGGAGTGTGGAGCCGCTCCCTAGGCCCCGGGCTCCAGGGGAAATTGCCCCTGAATAATGACTCCAAGAAGCGCTTTTCCAACTGGCTGAGACGTGGAGTTCTCAGGATGCAGGGAAAGCGAGTGTCCTTCGGGGAAGCAAAGGCAGTCACCTGTTATCATGCATTACTAGTACCTTCTCCGGTTGGGCAGAGGCCTTCCCTACCTGATCTGAAAAAGAAAATGAAGTAGCTCGCTGATTTGAGAAATAATTCCCAGACTTGGGTTTCCAACCAGTATAGAATCCGACAATGGCCCTGTCTTTGTAGCCGCGTTAATTAACAGGTATGTGAAGCTCTAAATATCAGTGGAAATTACATACAGCATATAGGCCCAGTGTTCTGAATGGTGGAAAGAAACAACCAAACTCTTGAGAGACACTTTCTAAATGGATCATAGAAACTGACTGTACATGGATGGGCTTGCTTCCGGCAGACTTACTCATATTATGGGTTACCGCACGTTCCCATAGTTGTTGTCCTTATGAAATTTTCTATGGGAGACCCCCTCCCACAGTGAGGCAGGTGTTAGCAGATTTGCCACAAGTAAGGGGTGGGATTTCACAGCAGATGGAACAATTAGGTAAGGTAATAAATCAGGTAACTAAGTTTGTATAAAAAAGAATATCATTCCCCCTTGAGGAACAGATTCATGAATTTGTGCTCAGTGATCAGTGGCTCAATGACTGGAAACACAATTCCTTGGCCTGACATCGGAAAGGTCCTTATACTGTTGTCTTAGCCACAATTCTGAAAGAGATGGGAATACCAGACACCTAACCTGCTCTTGAGAAATCTGGATGAAGTCAGGAAGCAACAGTTAGGCAGGACATGGAACAACAGACTGGTTCCAAAAAGAAAAGGAGTATGCAAGGCTGTATATTGTCACCCTGTTTATTTAACTTCTATGCAGAGTACATCATGGAAAAATGCTGGGATGGAAGATACATGAGCTGGAATCAAGATTGCTAGAAATATCAAATAACTTAGATATGCAGATGACACCACCATTATGGGAATGTCGAAGAGGAACGGGGTATGTCGGGAACTTCTTGAGTGCAGCAAGGTGTGAAGGACCCTTGGAAGTTCCAGAGTTAGTGTGGTTAGTCTCGAGATGCCTCAGCGGAAATGGGCCTCATGTCGCCTGGAATGGAGAGGCTCCTGGATATTCCCTAGTTTCAGCAGGTGCTCTCGAGTTACGACGGGGACTTCAGGACCGCTCTGGCGGCCACAGGAAAGGCCAGTCATCATGCGTGTTCCTAGGGCCTCTCGTGATTCCTCTCCCGGTCGATGCCGGGGCCTAAGACCTTGTGTGGAGTCGGGGCCGGAACCTGAGGATTCCTCTCCCCTGACATGGAATTTGGGGTACTTCTGGAGTCTCCACAGGGAGTGAGGCCTCGTCTCGAGTGGGCATGAGCATGCCCTTTCTTCCCATGCTGTAGCAGCAGTGTCACGCTTCCCCTTGCGTGGACCAAGGGATCTGTGGCTTTCCCCGAGTCTTTCCCACGAGCTTTCCCACAGCGCTGTCCACGTGCCACGGGGTGTGTGAGTCGATCCTCGGCGTGAAAGCCGAGCAGTGAAGAAAACAAGTTCCTGTGGAATGGACTGAGACGTCTCGGGGAGTCTCGGAATGGTGGCACGACCCTGCAGTTCCTCTCCCCTTTCCTTTGGAGAGCACCTCCCGTGAGATGCGATGGGAATGCCGGAATTCTTCCCGACCAAGCAGGGAAAGGATCCCTCATCTCGAGCTACGAGCGGAAACGGAG
>NW_017200363.1:0-7024 GCF_001704415.2 Capra hircus
CGAGGATCGACTCACACCACGGTGGCACGTGGGACAGCCCTGAGGAAAATCCTCGAGGGGAAAGCCTCATTGGGAAAGCTCGAGGAAAGCTGCAGATCCCTTGATACACGCTATCGGAAGTGTGACACTGCTTCCACAGATCGGGAGGAAATTGAACGTGCATGCCCCACTCGAGACTAGGACTGACTAACCCGGGGAGACTCCAGAAGTACCCCATGATCCATGTCAGCACTGGAGAGGAATCCTCACGTTCCGCACCGACTCCACACAAGGTCTTAGCCCCGGCATCGACGGGAGAGGAAACCCAAGAGGCCCCCGAGCAACTCGCATGGGGACTGGCCTTTCCTGAGGCCACCAGATCGGGTCCCTGAAGTCCCCGTCGTAAGTCGACAGCACCTGCCGCAACTCGAGAAAATCCAGGAGGTTCCCCTCCAGGCGAGATGAGGCCCATTTCCGCTGTGTGCGTCTCAAGGTTAATCACACATAACCTCTGGAACTTCCAAAGGGTCCTTCACACCCGCTGCAACTCAAGAAGTTTCCTGGACATACCCGTCTTCACTCGAGAGGAAGCACGAGAGTCCCGCCCACATCCAGAGGAGCCCCGTTTCCCCCTCCTAGCTCGAGAGGAGGGATCCTTTCCCTGCGTGTTCGGGAAAGAATTGCCGGCGTTCCCGTCTCATCTCAAGAGGGGAGGCGCTCTCCACAGGAAAGGCGAGAGGAACTCCAGGGTCATGCCACCATTCCCAGAGTCCCCAAATGTCTCAGTCCATTCCAGGGAAACCTGTTTTCCCTGCACTGCCTCGACTTTCAAGCCGAGGATCGACTCACACCACGGAGCACGTGGGACAGCCCTGTGGGAAACCCTCGAGGAAAGCCTCGATGGAAACGCCACAGATTCCATGATCCACTCGAAGGAAAGACGTGACACTGCTGCTACAGCTCGGGAGGAAAGCGCACGTGCATGCCCCCACTCGAGACGAGGACTGACTCCCCTGGGGAGACTCCACAAGTACCCCAAGATCCACGTCAGCACTGGAGAGGAATCCTCAGGTTCCGGCTCCGACTCCACACAAGGTCTTAGGCCCCGGCATCGACGGAGAGGAATCCCGAGAGGCCCAGGGCAACTTTCATGGGGACTGGCCTTTCCTGAGGCCACCAGAACGGGTCCCTGAGGTCCCCGTCTTAGGTCCAGAGCACCTGCCGCAACTCGAAAATCTAGGAGGTTCTCCCCTCCAGGCGAGATGAGGCCCATTTCCGCTGCGGCATCTCGAGGCTAATCACACCTAACCTCTGGAACGTCCAAAGGGTCCTTCACACCCATGCTGCAACTCAAGAATTTCCCCGACATACCCGTCTCCACTCGAGAGGAAGCACGAGAGTCCCGCCCACATCCAGAGGAGCCCCGTTTCCGCCTCCTAGCTCGAGAGGAGGGATCCTTTCCCTGCGTGGTCGGGAAAGAATTCCCGGCATTCCTGTCGCATCTCAAGAGGAGGCGCTCTCCACAGGAACCGCGAGAGGAACTGCATTATCGTGCCACCATTCCCAGAGTCCCCAGATGTCTCAGTCCATTCCAGGGAAACCTGTTTTCCCTGCACTGCCTCGACTTTCAAGCCGAGGATCGACTCACACCACGGTGGCACGTGGGACAGCCCTGTGGGAAAGCCTCGTGGGAAAGCCTCGAGGGAAAGCCACAGATCCGTTGTTCTACGCGAAGGGAAGCGTGACACTGCTGCTACAGCTCGGGAGGAAATTGCACGTGCATGCCCCCACTAGTAACGAGGACTGACTGCCCTGGGGAGACTCAAGAAGTATCCCAAGATCCATGTCAGCACTGGAGAGGACTCCTCAGCTTCTGGCACCGACTCTACACAAGGTCTTAGGCCCCGGCATCGACGGGAGAGGAATCCCGAGAGGCCCCTGAGCAACTCGCATGGGGACTGGCCTTTCCTGAGGCCACCAGAGCGGGTCCCTGAGGTCCCCGTCGTAAGTCGAGAGCACCTGCCGCAACTCGAGAAAATCCAGGAGGTTCTCCCTTCCAGGAGAGATGAGGCCCCTTTCCGCTGAGACATCTCAAGGCTAATCACGCCTCACCACTGGAACTTCCAAAGGGTCCTTCACACCCTTGCTGCAACTCAAGAAGTTCCCCGACATACCCGTCTCCACTCGAGAGGAAGCACGAGGTCCCGCCCACATCCAGAGGAGCCCCGTTTCCGCCTCCTAGCTCGAGAGAAGGGATCCTTTCCCTGCGTGTACGGGAAAGAATTTCCGGCGTTCCCGTCGCATCTCAAGAGGAGGCGCTCTCCACAGGAAAGTCGAGAGGAACTCCAGGGTCGTGCCACCATACCCAAAGTCCCCCTGATGTCTCAGTCCTTTCCAGGGAAACCTGTTTTCCATGCTTTCCCTGCACTGCCACGGCATTCAAGCTGAGGATCGACTCACACCACGGTGGCACTTGGAACAACCCTGTGGGAAAGCCTCATGGGAAGGCCTCGTGGGAAAGCCTACAGGGAAAGCCACAGATCCCTTGATCCACACGAAGGGAAGCGTGACGCTGCTGCTACAGCTCGGGAGGAAAGCGCACGTGCATGCCCCCACTTGAGACGAGGACTGACTCCCCTGGGAGACTCCAGAAGTATCCCAAGATCCATGTCAGCACTGGAGAGGAACCCTCAGATTCCGGCACCGACTCCACACAAGGTCTTAGGCCCCGAATCGACGGGAGAGGAATCTCGAGAGGGCCCCGAGCAACTCGCATGGGGACTGGCCTTTCCTGAGGCCACCAGAGCGGGTCCCTGAGGTCCCCGTCATAAGTCGAGAGCACCTGCCGCAGCTCGAGAAAATCCAGGAGGTTCTCCCCTCCAGGCGAGATGAGGCCCATTCCGCTGAGGCGTCTCTAGGCTAATCACACCTAACCTCTGGAAATTCCAAAGGGTCCTTCACACCCTTGCTGCAACTCAAGAAGTTCCCCGACATACCCGTCTCCACTCGAGAGGAAGCACGAGAGTCCCGCCCACATCCAGAGAAGCCCCGTTTCCGCCTCCTAGCTCGAGAGGAGGGATCATTTCACAGCGTGTTCGGGCAAGAATTCCCGGCGTTCCCGTCACATCTCAAGAAGAGGCGCTTTCGGCAGGAAAGGCGAGAGGAACTCCAGGGTCGTGCCACCATTCCCAGAGTTCCCCAGATGTCTCAGTCCATTCCAGGGAAACCTGTTTTCCCTGCACTGCCTCGACTTTCAAGCTGATTATCGACTCACACCATGGTGGCACGTGGGACAGCCCTGTGGGAAAGCCTCGTGGAAAAACCTCGTGGGAAAGCCTCGAGGGAAAGCCACATATCCCTTGATCTACGCGAAGGGAAGCATGACACCCTGCTACAGCTCGGGAGGAAACGCACGTGCATGCCCCCACACGAGACGAGGACTGACTCCCCTGGGGAGACTCCAGAAGTGCCCCAAGATCCATGTCAGCACAGAACAGGAATCCTCAAGTTCCGGCACCAATTCCACAGAAGGTTTAGGCCCTGGCACCGACGGAGAGAAATCCCGAGAGGCCCCGAGCAACTCGCATGGGGAGTGGCCTTTCCTGAGGCCACCAGAGCGGGTCCCTGAGGTCCCCGTCGTAAGTCGAGAGCACCTGCCGCAACTCGAGAAATTCCAGGAGGTTCTCCCCTCCAGGCTAGATGAGGCCCATTTCCGCTGAGGCGTCTCGAGGCTAATCACACCAAACCTCTGGAACTTCCAAAGGGTCCTTCACACCCTTGCTGCAACTCAAGAAGTTCCCCGACATACCCGTCTCCACTCGAGAGGAAGCACGAGAGTCCCTCCCACATTCAGAGGAGCCTCGTTTTCGCCTCCTAGGTCGAGAGGAGGGATCCTTTCCCTGCGTGGTCGGGAAAGAATTCCTGGCGTTCCCGTCGCATCTCAAGAAGAGGCGCTTTCCACAGGAAAGGCGAGAGGAACTCCAGGGTCGTGCCACCATTCCCAGAGTCTCCCAGATGTCTCGGTCCATTCCAGGGAAACTTGTTTTCCCTTCACTGCCTGGACTTTCAAGCCGAGGATCGACTCACACCAAGGTGGCACGTGGGACAGCCCTGGGAAAGCCTCATGGGAAAGCCTCGTGGGAAAGCCTCGAGGGAAAGCCACAGATCCCTTGTTCCACGCGAAGGGAAGCGTGACACTGCTGCTACAGCTCGGGAGGAAATTGCACGTGCATGCCCCCACTCGTAACGAGGACTGACTGCCCTGGGGAGACTCAAGAAGTATCCCAAGATCCATGTCAGCACTGGAGAGGACTCCTCAGTTTCTGGCACCGACTCCACACAAGGTCTTAGGCCCCAGCATCGACGGGAGAGGAATCCCGAGAGGCCCCTGCGCAACTCGCATGGGGACTGGCCTTTCCTGAGGCCCCAGAGCGGGTCCCTGAGGTCCCCGTCGTAAGTCGAGAGCACCTGCCGCAACTCGAGAAAATCCAGGAGGTTCTCCCTTCCAGGAGAGATGAGGCCCCTTTCTGCTGAGACATCTCAAGGCTAATCACGCCTAACCACTGGAACTTCCAAAGGGTCCTTCACACCCTTGCTGCAACTCAAGAAGTTCCCCGACATACCCGTCTCCACTCGAGAGGAAGCACGAGGTCCCGCCCACATCCAGAGGAGCCCCGTTTCCGCCTCCTAGCTCGAGAGAAGGGATCCTTTCCCTGCGTGTTCTGGATGAATTCCCGGCGTTCCCGTCGCATCTCAAGAGGAGGCGCTCTCCACAGGAAAGGCGAGAGGAACTCCAGGGTCGTGCCACCATTCCCAGAGTCCCGCAGAGGCTCACTCCATTCCAGGGAAACCTGTTTTCCCTGCACTGCCTCAACTTTCATGCCGAGGATCGACTCACATCACGGTGGCACCTGGGACAGCCCTGTGGGAAAGTCTCGTGGGAAAGCCTCGTGGGAAAGCCTCGACGGAAAGCCTCAGATCCCTTGATCCACGCGAAGGGAATCATGACGCCGCTGCTACAGCTCGGGAGGAAACCGCACGTGCCTGCCCCCACTCGTAACGAGGACTGACTACCCTGGGGAGACTCCAGAAGAATCCCAAGATCCATGTCAGCACTGGAGAGGAATCCTCAGGTTCCGGCACGGATCCACACAAGGTCTTAGGCCCCGGCATCGACGGGAGAGGAATCCGAGAGGCCAATAAGCAACTCGCACGGAGAGTGGCCTTTCCTGAGGCCACCAGATACGGTCCCTGTGGTCCCCGTCGTAAATCGAGAGCACCTACCGCAACTCGAGAAAATCCTGTAGATTCTCCCCTCCAGGCTAGATGAGGCCCATTTCCGCTGAGGCGACTCGAGGCTAATCACATCTAACCTTTGGAACTTCCATAGGGTCCTTCACACCCTTGCTGCAACTCAAGAAGTTCCCCGACATACCCTTGTCCACTCGAGAGGAAGCGCGAGCGTCCCTTGCACATCCAGAGGAGGCCCTTTTCCTCCTTGTAGCTCGAGATGAGGGATCCTTTCCCTGCGTGGTCGGGAAAGAATTCCCGGCATTCCGTCGCATCTCAAGAGGAAGCGCTCTCCACAGGAAAGGCGAGAGGAACTCCAGGGTCGTGCCACCAATCCAAGAGTCCCCAGAGGACTGAGTCCATTCCAAAGGAAACTCTTTTACCTGCACTGCCTTGACTGTCACGCCGAGGATCGACTCACACCACGGTGGCACGTGGGACAGCCCTGTGTGTTAGCCTCGTGGGAAAGCCTCATGGGAAATCCTACAGGGAAAGCCACACATCCCTTGATCCACCCGTCGGGTAGCATGACACTGCTGCCACCTTTAGGGAGGAAAGCCCACGTGCATTTCCCCACTCGAGACGAGGACTGACTCCCCTGGGGAGAGTCCAGAAGTACCCAAAAATCCACGTCAGCACTGGAGAGGAATCCTCAGTTTCCGGTCCCAACTCAACACAAGGTCTTCGACTCGGGAAATGCAAGCATTTAAAAGATCTCTCCTTTGGAGCCTCGAGGGGGGCTCGGGCTTCTCTGGATGTGGGCGGGACCCTCGTGCTTCCTTTGAGTGTAGACGGGTGTGTCGGGAAAGCTCTTGAGTTGCAGCAAGTGTGTGAAGGAACCATTGGAAGTTCCAGAGGTTAGGTGTGCTTAGCCTCTAGATGCGTCAGTGGAAATAGGCCTCATTTTGCTGTAGGGGAGAACCTCCTGGATTTTCTCGAGTTACGGCAGGTGCTCTCGAATTACGACGGGGACCTCAGGGACCCGGTCTCGTGGCCTCAGGAAAGGCCAGTCCCCATGCAAGTTGCCAGGGGGACTCTCGGGATTCCTCTTGGGTCGATGCCGGGGCCTAAGACCTTGTGTGGAGTCGAGGCCGGATCCTGAGGATTCCTCTCCAGTGCTGACATGGTTCTTGGGGTACTTCTGGAGTCTCCCCAGGGAAGTCAGTCCTCGTCTCGAGTGTGGGCATGCACGTGCGCTTTCCTCCCGAGCTGTAGCAGCAGTGTCACGCTTCCTAACGCGTGGTCAAGGGATCTGTAGCTTTCACTCAAGTCTTTCCTTCAAGGCTTTCCAAGAGTCTTTCCCACAGGGCTGTCCCACCTGCCACCAGGGTGTGAGTCATCCTCGGCTTGAAAGTCGAGGCAGTGCAGGGAAAACATGTTCCTCTGGAATGGACTGAGACATCTGGGGACTCTTGGAATGGTGGTACGACCCTGGAGTTTCCGCTCGCCTTTCCTGTGGAGAGCGCCTCCTCTTGAGATTGGACGGGAACGCCGGGAATTCTTTCCCGACCAAGCAGGGAAAGGATCCGTCATCTCGAGGTCCGAGGCATAAACGGGGCCCTCTGGATGTGGGCGGGACCCTCGTGCTTCCTCTGGAGTGGAGACGGTATATCGGGGAACTTCTTGAGTTTCAGCAAGGTTGTTAAGGAACCTTTGGAATTTCCAGAGTTTAGGTGTGATTAGCTCGAGAGCCTCAGCGGAAATTTGCCTCATCTTGCTGGTGGGGAGAACCTCCTGGATTTTCTCGAATTGTGGC
>NW_017200364.1:0-7024 GCF_001704415.2 Capra hircus
TCGTGGGAAAGCATCGTGGGAAAGCCTTGAGGGAAAGCCACAGATCCCTTGATCACGCGAAGGGAAGCGTGACACTGCTGCTACAGCCGGGGAGGAAAGCGCACGTGCATGCCCCACTCGATACGAGGACTGACTCCACAGGGGGGACTCAGGAAGTACCCCAAGATCCATGTCAAACACTGGAGAGGAATCCTCAGGTTCCGGCACCGACTCCACCCAAGGGTCTTAGGCCGCGGATCGATGGGAGAGGAATACCGAGAGGCCCCCGCGCAACTCGCATGGGGACTGGCCTTTCCTGAGGCCACCAGATCATGTCCCTGAGGGTTCCCGTCGTAAGTCCAGAGCACCTGCCGCAACTCGAGAAAATCCAGGAGATTCTCCCCTCCAGGCGAGATGAGGCCCATTTCCGCTGAGGCTTCTCGAGGCTAATCACACCTAACCTCTGGAACTTTCAAAAGGGTCCTTCACACCCTTGCTGCAACTCAAGAAGTTCCCCGACATACCCGTCTCGACTCGAGAGGAAGCACGAGAGTCCCGCTCACATCCAGAGGAGCCCCGTTTCCGCCTCCTAGCTCGAGAGGAGGGTTCCTTTCCCTGCGTGTTCAGGAAAGAATTCCTGGCCTTCCCATCGCAGCTCAAGAGGGGGCGCTCTCTACAGGAAAGGCGAGAGGAACTCCAGGGTCGTGCCACGATTTCCAGAGTCCCCCAGATGTCTCAGTCCACTCCAGGGAAACGTGTTTTCCTTGCACTGCCTCGACTTTCAAGCCGAGGAATGACTCACACCACGGTGGCACGTTGGACAGCCATTTGGGAAAGCCTCGTGGGAAAGCCTCGTGGGAAAGACTCGGGGGAAAGCCACAGATTCCTTCATCAACGCGAAGGGAAGCGTGACACTACAGCTACAGCTCGGGAGGAAAACGCACGTGCATGCCCCAACTCAAGACGAGGACTGACTCCCTTAGGGAGACTCCAAAAGTACCCCAGGAACCATGTCAGCACTGGAGTGGAATCCTCCGGTTCCTGCACCGACTCTACACAAGGTCTTAGGCCCCAGCATCGACGGGAGAGGAATCCCGAGAGGCCCCATGCAACTAGCATGGGGACTGGCCTTTCCTGAGGCCACCAGAGCGGGTCCCAGAGGTCCCCGTCGTAAGTCGAGAGCACCTGCCGCAACTAGAGAAAATCCAGGAGGTTCTCCCTTCCAGGCGAGATGAGGCCCATTTCCGGTGAGGCGTCTCGAGGCTAATCACACCGAACATCTGGAATTTCCAAAGGGTCCTTCACACCCTTGCTGCAACTCAAGAAGTTCCCCGACATACCCGTCTCCACTCGAAAGGAAGCACGAGAGTCCGGCCCACATCTAGAGGAGCCCCGTTTCCGCCTCCTAGCTCGAGAGGAGGGATCCTTTCCCTTCGTGTTCGGGAAAGAATTCCCGACATTTCCGTCGCATCTCAAGAAGAGGCGCTCTCCACAGGAAAGGCGAGAGGAACTCCAGGGTCGTGCCACCATTCCCAGAGTCCCTCAGATGTCTCAGTCCAATTCAGTGAAACCTTTTTTCCCTGCCTGCCTCGACTTTCAAGCCGAGGATCGACTCTCACCACGGTGGCACGTGGGACAGCCTTGTGGGAAAGACTCGAGGGAAAGCCTCGTGGGAAAGCCTCTATGGAAAGCCACAGATCCCTTGATCCACGCGAAGGGAAGCCTGACACTGCTGCTATAGCTGGGGAGGAAAGCGCAAGTGCATGCCCCCACTCGAGACGAGGACTTACTCCCCAGGGGAGACTCAGGACGTACCCCCAAGATCCATGTCAGGACTGGAGAGGAATCCTCAGGTTCCGGCACCGACTCCGCACAAGGTCTTAGGACCCGGCATCGACAGGAGAGGAATCCCGAGAGGCCCCCGAGCAACTCGCATGGGGAATGGCCTTTCCTGAGGCCACCAGAGCATGTCCCTGAGGTCCCCGTCGTAAGTGGAGAGAAACTGCTGCAACTCCGAGAAAATCCAGAAGGTTCTCCCCTCCAGGAGAGATGAGGCCCATTTCCAATGAGGCCTCTCGAGGTTAATCACACCTAACCTCTGGAACTTCCAAAGGGTACATCACCCACTTGTTGCAACTCAAGAAGTTCCCCGACATAACCGTCTCCACTTGAGAGAAAGCTCGAGCCTCCCGCCGACATCCAGAGGAGCCCCGTTTCCGCCTCCTAGCTCGAGAGGAGGGATCCTTTCCCTGCGTGTTCGGGAAAGAATTCCCGGCGTTTCCATCGCATCTCAAGAGGAGGCGCTCTCCACAGGAAAGGCGAGAGGAACTCCAGGGTCGAGCCACCATACACAGAGTCCCCCAGATGTCTCAGTCCATTCCAGGGAAACCAGTTTTCCCTGCACTGCCTCGACTTTCAAGCCGAGGATCGACTCACACCACGGTGGCACATGGGACAGCCCTGTGGGAAAGCCTCGTGGGAAAGCCTCCTGCAAAAACCTCGATGAAAGCCACAGATTTCTTCATCCACGCGAAGGGAAGCATGACACTGCTGCTACAGCTCGGGAGGAAAGTGCACGTGCATGCCCCCACTCGAGACGAGGACTGACTCCCCTGGGGGAGACTCCAGAAGTACCCCAAGATCCATGTCAGCACTGGAGAGGAATCCTCAAGTTCCGGCACCGTCTCGACACAACGTCTTAGGCCCCGCATCGACGGGAGAGGAATCCCGAAGGGCCCCCTAGCAACTCGCGTGGGGACTGGCCTTTCCTGAGGCCACCAGACCAGGTCCCTGAGGTCCTCGTCTTAAGTCGAGAGCACCTGTGGCAACTCTAGAAAATCCCGGAGGTTCTCCCCTCCAGGCGAGATGAAGCCCATTTCCGCGGAGGCGTCTCGAGGCTAATCAACCTGGCCTCTGGAACTTCCAAAGGGTCCTTCACACCCTTGCTGCAACTCAAGAAGTTCCCCGACGTACCCCTCTCCACTCGAGAGGAAGCACGAGAGTCCTGCCCACATCCAGAGAAGCCCCGTTTCCGCCTCATAGATCGAGAGGTGGAATCCTTTCCCTGCGTTGTCGGGAAAGAATTCCCGGCGTTCCGGTCGCATCTCAAGAGGAGGCGGTCTCCACAGGAAACACGAGGGGATCTCCAGGGTCGTGACACCATTCCCTGAGTGCCAGAGATTTCTCAGTCCATTCCAGGGAAACCTGTTTTCCCTGCACTGCCTCGACTTTCAAGCCGAGGATCCACTCACACCACCGTGGCACGTGGGACAGCCCTGTGTGAAAGCCTCGTGGGAAAGCCTCGTGGGAAAGCCTCGAGGAAAAGCCACAGATCCCTTGATCCACAGAAAGGGAAGTGTGACACTGCTGCTACAGCTCGGGAGGAAAGCGCACGTGCATGCCCCCACTTGAGACGAGGACTGACTCCCCTGGGGCGACTCCAGCGGTACCCCAAGATCCATGTCAGCACTGGAGAGGAATCCTCAGGTTCCGGCACCTACTCCACACAAGGTCTTAGGCCCCGGCATCGACGGGAGAGGAATACGGAAAGTCCCCGGAGCAACTCGCATGGGGACTGGCCTTTCCTGAGGCCACCAGAGCGGGTCCCTTAGGTCCCCATTGTAAGTCGAGAGCACGTGCCGCACCTCGAGAAAATCCAGGAGGTTCTCCCTTCCAGGCGAGATTAGGCCCATTTCCGCTGAGGCATTTCGAGGCTAATCACACCTAACCTCTTGACTTTCCAAAGGGTCCTTCACACCCTTGCTGCAAGTGAAGAAGTTCCCCAACATACCCGTCTCTACTGGAGAGGAAGCACGAGAGTCCCGCCCTCATCCAGAGGAGCCCCGTCTCCGCCTCATAGCTCGAGAGCAGGGATATTTCCCTGCGTGGTCGGGAAAGAAATCCCGGCGTTCCCGTCGCATCTCAAGAGGAGTTGCTCTCCACAGGAAAGGCGAGAGGAACTCCAGGGTCGTGACACCATTCCCAGAGTCCCCCAGATGTCTCAGTCCATTCCAGGGAAACCTGTTTTCCCTGCACTGCCTCGACTTTCAAGCCGAGGATCGACTCACACCAAGGTGGCACGTGGGACAGCCCTGTGGGAAAGCCTCGAGGGAAAGCCTCGTGGGAAAGCCTCGAGGGAAAGTTGCAGATCCCTTGATCCACGCGAAGGGAAGCATGACACTGCTGCTACATCTCGGGAGGAAAGCGCACGTGCATGCCCCCACTTGAGACGAGGACTGACTCCCCTGGGGCGACTCCAGCGGTACCCCAAGATCCATGTCAGCACTGGAGAGGAATCCTCAGGTTCCGGCACCTACTCCACACAAGGTCTTAGGCCCCGGCATCGACGGGAGAGGAATACGGAAAGGCCCCCGAGCAACTTGCTTGGGACTGGCCTTTCCTGAGGCCACCGGAGCGGGTCCGTGAGGTCCCCGTCGTAAGTCGAGAGCACCTGCCACAACTCGAGAAAATCCAGGAGGTTCTCCCCTCCAGGCGAGATGAGGCCCATTTCCCCTGAGGCATCTCGAGGCTAATCACACGTAACGTCTGGAACTTACAAAGGGTCTTTCACACCCTTGCTGCAACTCAAGAAGTTCCCCGGACATACCCGTCTCCACTCGAGAGGAATCACGAGAGTCCCGCCCTCATCCAGAGGAGCCCCGTTTCCGCCTCCTAGCTCGAGAGGAGGGATCCTTTCCCTGCGTGGTTGGAAAAAAATTCCCAGCGTTCCGGTCGCATCTCAAGAGGAGGCGCTCTCCACAGGAAAGTCGAGACGAACTCCAGTGTCGTGTCAATATTCCCAGATTCCCCCCGAAGTCTCAGTCCATTCCAGGGAAAACTGTTTTCCCTGCACTGCCTCGACTTTCAAGTCGAGGATCGACTCACACCAAGGTGGCACGTGGGACAGCCCTGTGGGAAAGCCTCGTGGGAAAACCTCGTGGGAAAGCCTCGAGGGAAAGTCCCAGATCCCTTGATCCACGCCAAGGGAAGCACGACACTGCTGTTACAGCTCGGGAGGAAAGCGCACCTGCATGACCCCACTCGAGACGAGGACTGACTCCCCTGGGGAGACTCCAGAAGTACCCCAAGATCCATGTCAGCACTGGAGACGAATCCTCAGGTTCCGGCACCGATTCCACACAAGGTCTTAGGCCCCGGCTTCGACGGGAGAGGAACCCCGAGAGGCCCCCGAGCATCTCGCATGGGGACTGGCCTTTCCTGAGGCCACCAGAGCGGGTCCGTGAGGTGCCAGTCGTAAGTCGAGAGCACCTGCCGCAACTCGAGAAAATCCAGGAGGTTCTCCCCTCCAGGCGAGATGAGGCCCATTTCCGCTGACCGTCTGGAGGCTAATCATATCTAACCTCTGGAACTTCCAAAGGGTCCTTCACACCTTTACTGCAACTCAATAAGTTCCTCGACAAACCGGTCTCCCACTCGAGAGTAAGCACGAGATTCCCGCCCACATCCAGCAGAGACCCGTTTCCGCCTCCTAGCTCGAGAGGAGGGATCCTTTCCCTGCGTGGTCGGGAAAGAATTCCCCGGCGTTCCGGTCGCATCTCAAGAGGAGGCGCTCTCCACAGGAAAGGCGAGAGGAACTCCAGGGTCGTGCCACCATTCCCAGAGTCCCCCAGATGTCTCAGTCCATTCCAGGGAAACCTGTTTTCCCTGCACTGCCTCGACTTTCCTGCCAAGGATAGACTCACACCACCGGTGGCACGTGGGACAGCCCTGTGGGAAACCCTCGAGGGAAAGCCACAGATCCCTTGATCCTCGCGAAGGGAAGCGTGACACTGCTGCTACAGCTCGGGAGGAAATCGCATGTGCATGCCCCCACTCGAGATGCAGAATGACTTTCCTGGGGAGACTCCAGAATACCCCAAGATCCCTGTCAGCACTGGAGAGGAATCCTCAGGTTCCGGCACCGACTCCACACAAGATCTTAGGCCCCGGCATCCGACGGGAGAGGAAATCCTGAGAGGCCCCAAGCAACTCGCATGGGGACTGGCCTTTCCTGAGGCCAACAGACCGGGGTCCCTGAAGTCCCCATCGTAAGTCGAGAGCACCTGCCGAAACTCGGTAAAATACAGGAGGTTCTCCCCTGCAGGCGAGATGAGGCCAGTTTCCACTGAGGTGTCTCGAGGCTAATCACACTTGACCTCTGGAACTTACAAAGAGTCTTTCACAGTTAAGCTGCCAACTCAAGAAGTTCCCCGACACCACCCGTCTCCACTCAAGAGGAAGCAGGATGGTCCCGGCCACATCCTGAGGAGCTCCGTTTCCGGCTCGTACCTCGAGATGAGGGATCCTTTCCCTGCTTGTTCGGCAAAAGAATTCCCCGGCATTCCCATCGCATCTCAAGGTGGCGCTCTCCAAAGGAAAGGGGAGAGGAACTGCAGGGTCGTGCCACCATTCCAAGACTCCCCCAGATTGTGTCAGT
The DNA here is from genome assembly GCF_001704415.2 of Capra hircus. Lineage (NCBI taxonomy): Eukaryota > Metazoa > Chordata > Mammalia > Artiodactyla > Bovidae > Capra > Capra hircus. The sequence goes on from NW_017200364.1 coordinate 6,416, forward strand.
CCGTTCCACAGGAACCTGTTTTCCCTGCACTGCCTCGGCTTTCACGCCGAGGATCGACTCACACCACCGTGACACGTGGGACAGCCCTGTGGGAAAGCCTCGTGGGAAAGACTCGAGGGAAAGCCACAGATCCCTTGGTCCACGCAAGGGGAACCGTGACACTGCTGCTACAGCATGGGAGGAAATGGCACGCTCATGCCCCACTCGAGACGAGGCCTGACTCCCTTGTGGAGACTCCAGAAGTACCCCAAAATCCATGTCAGCACTGGAGAGGAATCCTCAGCTTCCGGCCCCGACTCCACACAAGGAGAGCACCTGCTGAAACTCGGGAAATATCCAGGAGGCCTCTCCGTTCCAGGCGACATGAGGCCATTTCTGCTGAGGCATCTCGAGACTAACTACACCTAACCTCTGGAACTTCCAAAGGGTCCTTCACACCCTTGCTGCAACTCAAGTAGTTCCCCGACATACCCTTTCCTCTTCACGTTCTGCCATAATGGTGGTGTCATCTGCATATCTAAGTTTATTGATATTTCTACCGGCAATCTTGATTCCAGTTCATGTATCTTCCATCCCAGCATGGTTTCATGATGTACTCTGCATATAAGT
>NW_017200365.1:0-7024 GCF_001704415.2 Capra hircus
TCAGGGCTTTATCTTCAGCATTTGAAAGAGTGTTTCAATCCAAAAACCCCTCTGAATGCTTTCTAGCCTGCCTGCAGGACTCGTACAGCTGGGCATGTGATTGTTTGAGGCCTCCTTTCCCAGGAGGCACAGGAAGCTTAAAGCATCCTAGGAATGTAGGGGCATCCGAGGAGTCAAAATCTTTATAATAGGACTGATTAAAAGTTTCATTTTTTGGGTCAATGCTTGCTGCTAAATTTTCATATCCTTTATTTTTAGATAGAGTTGGTATATTAAAAAAACAAGTAGTAGACCTGGTATTAGCAACATTAGATCTTTGAGTTAAGTACCTTCTTTGTTATAACCCACTGCACCTTTGTTTTATAGAGATGTAACTTTAATGCTTTAAGGAAATGCAGATTAAAGAAAAACACTTCAGAGGAAACAAAATTAACATTCATTAAGGAAGAGAGCCAAAAAGTGTTTAACAAGCCTCTTGGCCAGAAGATAATGTAAATCACCAGAGACCTTTTGTATACAAAATGATGTACAGAAAGAGTCTGGGGTGCGAACGCTACATAATTTTGTGTTACCCATTGAACTCCATGTTTTATCAAAAGTATAAAAGGCTTTATGAACAATAAAGGATGGGGCCAGTTTCTCGGACCAGTTTCTCGAACTAGTCTCTCGGCCTGGTTTCTTGAGACTCAGGCTCCCCCCGTGTCTTTTTCTCTCTTTCTTCTTCTCTCCCTTTCCTTCTCTCTGCTTTTTACTTTAACTTCAGGCTGAATCACCACAGGGCGCGGAGGCTCGCCAGGTCTACTTACTTGCCTGGCTGTTAAGACCTGCACGAAAGGGAGCTTAAGGTGTGGCACCCTTAGATATTCAAGCAGGGGCTGGTGCCCAACGTAGATGGTGAAAATTCCTTGTCTGGAATTTTATTGGCCTTCCACGTAAACCAAAGCTATTCAGCCCTTTTCTTCCAGTTAATCTTCTTACTACACTATAATTTCTTAATCTAATCTTACATTAATAAATAAAAAGACTTTCCACGACAACGCCGTCCATCCGTCGAATTCCCTGGATCCAGCGGGGCTGGACCCCGGCAGACTGAGATATCTGGGGGACTCTTGGAATGGTGGCACGACCCTGGAGTTCCTCCGCCTTTCCTGTGGAGAGCGCCTCCTCATGAGATGCGACGGGAACACCGGGAATTCTTTCACGAACATGCAGGGAAAGGATACCTGACCTCGAGGTATGAGGCGGAAACGGGGCTCCTCTGGATGTGGCGGGATTCTCGTGCTTCCTCTCGAGTGGAGTCAGGTATGTCGGGGAACTTCTTCAGTTGCAGCAAGGGTGTGAAGGACCCTTTGGAAGTTCCAGATGTTAGGTATGGTTAGCTTCGAGACGCCTCAGAGGAAAAGGGCCTCATCTCGCCTGGAGGGGAGAACCTCCTGGATTTTCTCGAGTTGCGGCAGGTGCTCTTGACTTACTACGGGGACCTCAGGGACCCGCTGGTGGCCTCAGGAAAGGCCAGTCCCCATGCGAGTTGCTCTGGGCCTCTCGGGATTCCTTTCCCGTCGATGCCGGGCCTAAGACCCTGTGTGGAGTCGGGTGCCGAAACCTGAGGTTTCCTCTCCAGTGCTGACATGGATCTTGGGGGTACTTCTAGAGTCTCCCAGGGGAGTTAGTCGTCGTCTTGTGTGGGGGCATGAACGTGCGCTTTCCTCCCGAGATGTAGCAGCAGTGCAACGCTTCCCTTCGCGTGGATCAAGGGATCTGTGGCTTTCACTCGAGGCTTTCCCACGAGGCTTTCCCACAGGGCTGTCCCACGTGCCATCGTGGTGTGAGTCGATCCTCGGCTAGAAATTCGAGGCAGTGCAGGGAAATCAGGTTTCCCTGAAATGGACTGAGACATCTGGGGGACTCTGGGAATGGTGGCACGACCCTGGAGTTCCTCTCGCCTTTCCTGTGGAGAGCGCCTCCTCTTGGGATGCGACAGGAACGCCGGGAATTCTTTCCCGACCACGCAGGGAAAGGATCCCTCCTCTCGAGCTAGGAGGCGGAAACGGGGCTCCTCTGGATGTGGGCGGGTCTCTGGTGCTTCTTCTCGAGTGGAGACGAGTATGTCGGGAACTTCTTGAGTTGCAGCAAGGGTGTGAAGGGTCCTTTGGAAGTTCCAAAGGTTAGGTGTGATTAGCCTCGAGACGCCTAAGCGGAAATAGGCCTCATCTCGCCTAGAGGGGAGAACCTCCTGGATTTTCTCGAGTTTTGGCAGGTGCTTTCGACTTACGACGGGGTCCTCAGGGACCCGCTCTGGTGGCCTCAGGAAAGGCCAGTCCCCATGCGAGTTGCTCGGACTCCTCTCGGGATTCTTCTCCCGTCGATGCCGGGGCATAAAAACTTGTGTGGAGATGGTGCCGGAACCTGAGGATTCCTCTCCAGTGCTGACATGGATCTTGGGTATTTCTGGAGTCTACCCAGGGGAGTCAGTCCTCGTCTCGAGTGGGGGCATGCACGTGCGCTTCCCTCCCGAGCTGTAGCAGCAGTGTCACGCTTCCCTTCGCCTGGATCAAGGGATCTGTGCCTTTCCCTTGTGGGCTCTCCCACGAGGCTTTCCCAGGAGGCTTTCCCACAGGGCTGTCCCACGTGCCACCGTGGTGTGAGTCGATCCTCGGCTTGAAAGTCGCGGCAATCGAGGGAAAACAGATTTCCCTGGAATGGACTTAGACATCTGCAGGACTCTGGGAATGGTGGCAAGACCCAGGAGTTCCTCTCGCTTTCCTGTTGAGAGCGCCTCCTCTGGAGATGCGACGGGAAGGCCGGGAATTCTTTCCCGACCAGGGAAAGGATCCCACCTCTCGAGCTATGCGGCGGAAACTGGGCTCCTCTGGATGTGGGCGGGACTCTCGTTCTTCCTCTCGACTGGAGATGGGTATGTCGAGGAACTTGTTGAGTTGCAGCAAGGGTGTGAAAGACCCTTTGGAAGTTCCAGAGGTTAGGTGAGATTAGCCTCGAGACGCCTCAGCGGAAATGGGCCTCATCTCGCTTGGAGGGGAGAACCTCCTGGATTTTCTCGAGTTGCAGCAGGTGCTCTCGACTTACGACGGGCCCCTTAGGGACACGCTCTGGTGGCCTCAGGAAAGGACAGTCCCCATGCGAGTTGCTCTGGGGCCTCTTGGGATTCCTCTCCCGTCGATGCCGGGGCCTAAGACCTTGTGTGGAGTCGGTGCCAGAACCTGAGGATTCCTCTCCAGTGCTGATATGGATCTTGGGGTACTTCTGGAGTGTCCCCACAGGGAGTCAGTCCTCGTCTCGAGTGGGGGCATGCACGTGCGCTTTCCTCCCGAGCTCTAGCAGCAGTGTCACGCTTCCCGTCGCGTGGATCAAGTGATCTTTGCCTTTCTCTTGAGGCTCTCCCACGAGGCTTTCCCAGGAGACTTTCCCCCAGGGATGTCCCACGTGCCACCGTGGTGTGAGTCGATCCTCGGCTTGAAAGTCGCGGTAATCGAGGGGAAAACAGTTTTCCCTGGAATGGACTGAGACATCTGCGGGACTCTGGGAATGGTGGCAAGACCCGGGAGTTCCTCTCGCCTTTCCTGTGGAGAGCACCTTTTTTGAGATGCGACGGGAACGCCGGGGAATTCTTTCCCGACCACGCAGGGAAAGGATCCCTCCTCTCGAGCTAGGGAGCGCGAAACAGGGCTCCTCTGGATGTGGGCGGGAGTCTCGTGCTTCCTCTCGACTGGAGACGGGAATGTCGGGGAACTTCTTGAATTGCAGCAAGGGTGTGAAGGACCCTTTGGAAGTTCCAGAGGTTAGGTGTGATTAGCCTCGAGACGCCTCAGCAGAAAATGGACCTCATCTCGCCTCGAGGGGACAACCTCCTGGATTGTTTCTAGTTGCGGGCAGGTGCTCTCGTCTTACGACGGGGACCTCAGGGACCCGCTCTGGTGGCCTCAGGAAAGGCCAGTCCCCATGCGAGTTGCTCGGGGGTCTCTCGGGATTTCTCTGCCGTCCATGCCGGGGCTTAAGACCTTGTGTGGTGTCGGAGCCGGAAACGTAAGGATTCCTCTCTAGTGCTGGCATGGATCTTGGGGTACCTCTGCAGTCTCCCCAGGGGAGTCAGTCCTCGTCTCAAGTAGGGGCATGCACCTGCGCTTTCCTCCCGAACTGCAGCAGCAGTGTCACGCTTCCCCTCCCGTGGATCAAGGGATCAGTGGTTTCCCTCGGGGCTTTCCCATGAGGCTTTCACACGAGGCTTTCCCACAGGGCTGTCCCACGTGCCACCGTGGAGTCAGCCGATCCTCGGCTTGAAAGTCGAGGCAGTGCATGGAAAACAGTTTTCCCTGCAATGGACTGAGGCATCTGGGGGGACTCTGGGAATGGTGGCATGACTCTGGAGTTCCTCTCGCCTTTCCTGTGGACAGCCCCTTCTCTTGAGATGGCACGGGAACGCCGGGAATTCTTTCCCGACCACGAAGGGAAAGGATCCGTCCAGTCGAGCTATGAGGCCGAAACGGGGCTCCTCTGGATGTGGGCGGGACTCTCGTGTTTCCTCTCGAGTGGAGACGGGTATGTCGGGGAACTTCTTGAGTTGCAGCTATGGGTGTGAAGGAGCCTTTGGAAGTTCCAGAGGTTAGGTTTGATTAGCCTCGAGACGCCTCAGATGAAATGGGCCTCATCTCGCCTGTAGGGGAGAATCTCCTGGATTTCTCGAGTTGCGGCAGGTGCTATCGGACTTACGACAGGGACCTCAGGGACCCGCTCTGGTGACCTCAGGAAAGGCCAGTCCCCCATGCGCGTTGCTCGGTGGTCTCTCGGGATTCCTCTCCCGTTGATTCTGGGGGCCTAAGACCTTGTGTGGAGTCGGTGCCGGAACCTTCGGATTCCTCTGCAGTGCTGACATGGATCTTGGGGTACTTCTGGAGTCTCCCCAGAGGAGTCAGTCCTCGTCTCGTGTGGGGGAATGCACGTGCGATTTCCTCCCAAGCTGTAGCAGCAGTGTCACGCTTCCCTTCGGCGAGGATCAAGGGATCTGTGGCTTTCCCTGGAGGCTTTCCCACGAGGCTTTCCTACGAGGCTTTCCACGAGGCTTTCCACGAGGCTTTCCCACAGGGCTGTCCCACGTGCCAGCGTGGTGTGAGTCGATCTTCGGCTTGAAAGTGGAGGCAGGGCAGGGAAAACACGTTTCCCTGGAATGGACTGAGACATCTCGGGGACTCTGGGAATGGTGGCACGACCCTGGAGTTCCTCTCGCCTTTCTGTGGAGAGCGCCTCCTCTTGAGATGCGACCGGGAAACGTGGGGAATTCTCTCCCCACCACGCAGGGAAAGGATCCCTCCTCTCGAGCTAGGAGGCGGAAACGGGGCTCCTCTGGATGTGGGCGGGACTCTCGTGCTTCCTCTCGAGTGGAGACGGGTATGTCGGGGAACTTCTTGAGTTGCAGCAAGGGTGTGAAGGACCCTTTGGAAGTTCCAGATGTTAGATGTGATTAGCCTCGAGACGCCTCAGCGGAAATGGGCCTCATCTCGCCTGGAGGGGAGAACCTCCTGGATTTTCTCGAGTTGCGGCAGGTGCTCTCGACTTACGACGGGGACCTCAGGGACCCGCTCTGGTGGCATCAGGAAAGGCCAGTTCCCAAGCGAGTTGCTCGGGGGCCTCTCGGGATTCATCTCCCGTCGATGCCGGGGCCTAAGACCTTGTGTGGAGTCAGTGCCGGAACCTGAGGATTCCTCTCCAGTGCTGACATGGATATGGGGTACTTCTGGAGTCTCCCCAGGGGAGTCAGTCCTCGTCTCGAGTGGGGCATGCACGTGGCTTTCCTCCCGAGCTGTAGCAGCAGTGTCGCTCTTCCCTTCTCGTGGATCAAGGCATCTGTGGCTTTCCCTCGAGGCTTTCCCACGAGGCTTTCCACGAGGCTTTCCCACAGGGCTGTCCCACGTGCCACCGTGGTGTGAGTCGATCCTCGGCTTGAAAGTCAAGGCAGTGCAGGGAAAACAGGTTTCCCTGGAATGGACTGAAACATCTGGGGAACTCTGGGAATCGTGGCACGACCCTGGAGTTCCTCTCGCCTTTCCTGTGGAGAGCGCCTCCTCTTGAGGTGCGCGACGGGAACACTGGGAATTCTTTCCTGACCACGCAGGGAAAGGATCCCTTCTCTCGAGCTAGGAGGCGGAAACGGGGCTCCTCTGGATATGGGCGGGACTCTCGTGCTTCCTCTCGAGTGGAGACGGTATGTCGGGGAACTTCTTGAGTCGCAGCAAGGGTGTGAAGGACCCTTTGGAAGTTCCAGAGGTTAGGTGTGGTTAGTCTCGACATGCCTCAGCGGAAATGGGCCTCATGTATCCTGGAATGGAGAGGCTCCTGGATATTCCCTAGTTTCAGCAGGTGCTCTCGAGTTACGACGGGGACTTCAGGGACCCGCTCTGGCGGCCACAGGAAAGGCCAGTCATCATGCGTGTTCCTAGGGGGCCTCTCGTGATTCCTCTCCCGTCGATGCCGGGGCCTAAGACCTTGTGTGGAGTCGGGGCCGGAACCTGAGGATTCCTCTCCAGTACTGACATGGATTTTGGGGGTACTTCTGGAGTCTCCACAAGGGAGTGAGGCCTCGTCTCGAGTGGGGGCATGAGCGTGCCCTTTCTTCCCATGCTGTAGCAGCAGTGTCACACTTCCCCTTGCTGGACCAAGGGGTCTGTGGCTTTCCGTCGAGTCTTTCCCACGAGGCTTTCCCACAGCGCTGTCCCACGTGCCACGGTGGTGTGAGTCGATCCTCGGCGTGAAAGCCGAGGCAGTGAAGGGAAACAAGTTCCTGTGGAATGGACTGAGACGTCTCGGGGAGTCTCGGAATGGTGGCACGACCCTGCAGTTCCTCTCCCCTTTCCTTTGGAGAGCGCCTCCCGTTGAGATGCGATGGGAATGCCGGAATTCTTTCCCGACCAAGCAGGGAAAGGATCCCTCATCTCGAGCTACGAGGCGGAAAACGGAGCTCCTCTGGATGTGGCCGGGACCCTCCTGCTTCCTCTTGAATGGAGACGGGTATGTC